>NW_010184940.1:0-4377 GCF_000695765.1 Mesitornis unicolor | reverse complement strand
TTCTTTTTCGAGGGGGGGGCACCAAGATGGTTAATGAAAGCATTAAAAATCTTAATTAAAGCACTCTCATCTCTTCTGTGTCCTGTTCCTTTCCCACCTTACACCTTTTTCTACTAATCTGTTGAACAGCTTGCAGTATATTTATTACACTTGTTATTTTCAGTACATTACGATATCCAGTATTTTATTAAAGCCAGAAGAGATTACATTGACAGCATCTCTTTTACCTAAAACACGATGTTTTCTAGCAGGGAAGCCTGTCCAGCAGGTTTGGCACAACGTGTCTTAGAGCAAAACCACGCTGCTTACATGATTTTCCATTAAATTCCGTGCCCTTTTTGTTTCTCTTTTACTTTTTCCCTAGAATCTGTGTGCTATCAGGGCCGTGTCTGCAGCTCCTCGGATAACCAGGCAGACGGACAGTTTGTTAGACACAAACTGCTCCCCATTTCACCTCCCAGTCAGCACTGGGAGTTACTGGTCCCGCAGTTTCATGACCCCCGCTGTCCTTGGAGGCTGAACTGTGCAGCCCCAGCGTTTGTAATCTCTGGGTTTACCTTTCAGCCCCCGCACGGAGATCGTTGTGCGCTTTCTGGGTATCTGTGAGGTTGCAAACCGTATCGTCCCCCAGTTATTTTTATATATTCACGCAAAACAGACAGACTAGCCTAAGAATCCAAAGAAGCTGAATTCGCAAATATTTTCATACCTTCTTAGCAAAACAGAAAAGTATGGGATTTTTACCTGCTTCTTTCCTTATCACCGTCACGTTTACCGAATCTGCAGTGTCCGACCCTGCCAAACTTGTGGTGTGCCTCGTTAACCGATAACGGCATCGCCAGAGACACCACCACCGCATCCACTTTCGTGTGCAACAAACACTGTTCTGTGCATAGTTTACTTAGGAGGAAAGTTTTGCGTATTTAAAGCATAGCTGAACACCGTGAAATCAGAAGCAGGTCCAGACAGAAGCCTCATATCTGGCTAGCCCCAAACTTTGAACCGTCTCAAGGTCAGACAACATTTTTCGAGTCTCTTTAAAATTCCACGGAGAGCTGGGCAATATTCCGAAAAGTCCTTTGTTCAAGTGTAGGGTAAGAGGATGATTACAGGCATGACAAAAACTATACATAGAAGAACAGTTACCAACACAAGGGTCAGTGTTCATCACACCGACCGACGTGCAGAAAAACAAACAAATTCGGTGAACGGAGCAGGCGTTGCTACAGCTCAAACCCTGACTGCAGGACATCCGAGTCCGATTTCTCAGGCAGGATTTGTACAAAGGGATCTGAGGCAAGAGAGCCATTTGAAAATGATTCAGAACAGCAGGATGATTCAAATAATTCAAAAGCTTTTCGGTGCGCTTTTCCCCGTGCACCCTACGTAACCTAGCAGTGACAGAAGCGCAGCCCAGCTGAGGTGATGGCCTGGCTGCGTCCAGATCCACTCTTCCCCATGCAGACTTGTGTAACCAAGGCACATGAAAATGCTCAAATGGACAACTATGAGCTTCTGCTACCGAAAAGCCCTGCTAACTCCTGCTGAAGTCTTGCCCCCCGGTACACAAACCTGCTCTCCCACACGGGAGGACAAGCAGCTCTTGGAAAACCCTGCCAGGTTTCATGGGTGGGAAGTTCTGCCGTAAATAAGGGCACTCCAAGTCACAGACGCCTGGGTGTCCGGTGCAGTGAGGAGAGGCGAGCACCTGCCTCGTTTCTGAGTAAGGAACACAGTACACTAAAAAAATTACGTGTTTTGGATGCCACTTTAGAGTCACAGAATGGTTTCGGTTGAAAAAGACCTTTAAGATCATTGCGTTCAACCCGCAGTCCAACCGATGTCCATTAAAGCCCAACTTTGCCCATTAAATCTTAGAAATAAAAATCAGACTGACAGCACAAGCTACCTCCAAGGCTGTGCTGGCCTCTTGGGGTTTTTAGGTTAAAACCACAAGATGTGTTTACTGTAGCCTGGGCTCATGAGCATCCTTGATGACCAGTTAAAAAATGCAGCTACATAGAGCAAAACGTTTCAGTTTTATGCTGTGAATGGGCTAGCCAGGAACTGAAAAAAACCCAACCAAATCTTGAAAAGATGACCAGCTTTTTTGTCACGTTTAGAAACTCTGCTCACCAACCGCACACCCGTCAGGAACACCCAGATAGGGTCCAACCTGACGAACACCCCCGAGATGGTTCACAGGGGTTGGTGAGTTCAGAGGAAAGCTGCTGGCTGCTGTTTTAACCTCCCCTTTTCTTTCTAGCACACAGTAAACCCCAACGCCTCACGAATTATTTGGAGAAAAAGTGAGAGAGGAAGATGAGGAGAAGCAGCCAGGTGATTATTCTTCTTTTGAAGACCCCATGGTCTCTGACATTCCTCTTCCCTCTGCCCCCGGGTCTTGCAGCAAGGACTAACACCAGCAATCCTTCCTTGGAGATTTTAGATGGAAAATAAGCCTGTCTTTCAGAAATGTATGCAAATGTATGCAAAAGAGGTGCATAAAGCCCCATATTTTTAACCTTTTCACTCACAGCAGCCTTAGGAGGACACAATGCCAATTTGTACAGCAGCAAAAATGCTTGGAAAAGGGGATTTTGGCAGATCTGGTCCATGCTGGGAGGAAGCTGCTGCCACAGAGGAGATGTCCAGAAGCTGCTGAGGTGTCTCAAAGAAGGAGGTGATGCTGGCAACCCTTGAACATGGCAGGGTCCATCCCTGAGACAAGGAGGTCTCCCTATTCTCTCTGGAGCTGAGAACTCCTCAGACGCTCTTATGCAGAGCCACTCAGTCCTGGTGAACTCCCCAAAGACACCAGCGTTTGGGGTTGCTGTCTGTTGCAGGACGTCCTGTACTACCATTGTCTCTCCTGCAATGCTGTTCACAGCTTTACTCATTGTGCAAACCTGCATTTTCCCCAGCAGAGGAGCTGGAAGAGGCCGTGTGGATCAGGGCAACGGTAAGGAGCTGCCAGTGGCCATGGCAGGAGACCTCATTCTGCCTCCTCTGCAGAGGTGATGGAAAAGCTCCGTCCCTTGCCAAACCCCAAGGGTCGCACCACCTTGGTGGGAGCTTTTGGTTGGATGCTGGAGGGAGTGGAGCATCTCCTGCTGAGGAGCGGCTGAGGGAGCTGGGGCTCTGGAGCTTGGAGCAGAGGAGACTGAGGGGTGCCCTCATTCCTGGGGATCCATTGGGAAAGGGCAGTGTCAGGAGGAAGGAGCCAGGCTCTGCTCTGGGATGGCCAATGCCAGGACAAGGGGCAATGGTCCCAAGCTGGAGCACAGGAGGTTCAAGCTGTAGATGAGGCCAAAGTTTGTGAGTGTGAGGGTTCTGGAGCATGGCCCAGGCTGCCCAGAGAGGTTGTGGAGTCTCCTTGTGTGGAGACACCCAAAGCCCTGGCCGTGTTCCTGTGTGACTGCTCTGGTGATCCTGCTGTGGCAGGGAGGTTGGACAGGATGATCTTTCTTTCTTAACTAGGTGTATGTAAATGTATGTATCTGCCCTTGTCACATACAGCATTAATAACATGAGGTTGTACCTTGCAGCTTCACGTGCCTCAGCTAGCACTTACTTAGCAAAAAGTGACTTTTCTCCAGCAACGTGGGCACCAAAGGACACGAGGACAAAGCCTCATGGCTGTGCATCCCGGCAGCCTTTCCAGGAGCAGCTTTACGGTGTCCAGAAAGGAAACTTTATTATAGGGTGATTATGTAGTGCTAGCAGCAATATAATGCCACATGGAGAGAAAAAAGAAATTGCACCAAAAGACCCCAAACTTTAACAAACAGAGCAGTTTCTGGCCTTTGAACCTCTGCCTCCTCTGAAGAATGAGCTGGAAGGAGGCTCGTCACACATCTGCTCCCACGTGTGGGATGGTTCAGCAACCCTAGGCCGGACAAGAGAGTCTGTCTTTTCCACACGGAAAAGCTCCAAATCGAGAAACGAGGTCATGCGCGCCTGGAGGAGGCACTGGGAGCGGCAGTTTTTTTTAATGGGAGACCCCTCCACGGATTCCTGCCTGGCGCTGTCCTGCATCCCCTGTGTGCCAGGTGCCCTCGGAAGGTGAGGACATAAATTTTGTCTTGTCAGTGAAGTCTTTGGTCCAGTGAAAGAGCTACGGGGCCCTTCTGAGTAACACCAAGCAGGTAATTAGATTGCTCCTAACTTAACGAAATCCTGAGCAAAGTCATTAAGGGTTTTGATGACCGTAAGTGACTTACTTAGACAGATGCTAATGAGACACCACAGGGACCAACTATGCAACCAAAGCTGCAAGATTTACTCCATGTGTTCTGGAAATAGAAAGCATATACATATATATATTTGTATATACGTGTGTGTGTGTGTGTAGATAAAGAGTTAGAGATGTAGATA
>NW_010184939.1:13628-26231 GCF_000695765.1 Mesitornis unicolor | reverse complement strand
TCTACGCTGGACTCTCTCCAGTAGTTCCTTGACCTTGAACAACTTTTGCTGCTTAACATGTGTTCATCTCTGGAACAGCACAAGAAACCACTCCTATCTCTCCTGATTGTAATGGAAATGCCTCCAAACGAGGGACACTGCAGTAGCCAAGAGGACCCATAAGACTCACTTTCTTTGTTCCCTTCCATCAGCTCCAAGTTTTTAAGCTGCTATGGAATATTTGTTGGACACAGGCATGCAGTCATGAATTGTCTTATAGGACCGAAACTCAGCAGAGCTTGAGAGCTGGACCTGAAGTCTCTAACCCCTGTAAACAAATACTAAAAAGGGACTTGGGATGAGTCTGAAGTGCCCTTGGTACGAAGTGCAGGGTTTATAACAGCCAGTGTCAGAAGAACAAAGCTCAGAGCAGCTAAACAAAAGTTATTCATTGCTCTGGCAAAGCCCCGTATGACCTTTCGCAGGGTTTGGGATGATCGTCATGGAGGAGCAGCCAGATGCAAACAGCAAAATCCTCACAACATCCTCCAAGGTGTTTAGGGTGTTCTGATGGAACCGCAGCTCTTAGAACCAAGGAAATTAATGCATCGATGAGCTTGACACCAGGCCTCTAATTTCTGGAATAACGCACAATTGGCCTATAGAGTAAAAATGTGCAAAAACCTGAAAGAAAAAAAAGAACATCAAAATCCTAATGATTTAAGTTTTGACTCAAAGTTTGGAGAACAATTTAATTTAAACCTTTTCCACACCTGTTTCCTCAGCTGAGCCTGAGAAATACTCTGACAAGGACAGTCTCATTGTTCACTTGTCACTTAATGATTTTCTTTCTTGAGAAAAATGGCATTGTCTTCAAAAACAGACACATTTAGAATTTTTTAGTCCATTAGTCAATAGTTTAGGGAAAAAAGAAACCTAATTTCAAAAGATCTAACCGTTCTTCGTGGAAATATCTTGTTCCCCACACTTATTTTGATATAAGGATGGCTAACATTTTTTTCAGCTCCTGTGGAGAAGTCACGTACCGTCAACCAGACCAATAAACCTGCTGAGGTCATTATGAGCCCCTGCAATGTGGGGTCGAATTTCCCCTTTTAGTGACTAGCTGAATATGTATGCAGTCAATACAGGAGCAAATGTGTACCAGGTGGCACAGGGGAGGCACTGCCTTGGGGACAGTTTGTCCCAGCAATGCACATCACAGAAGTCCATAACAGGGCCAGGTGCCTCCTCAAATTTATGAACTGTGTCCTGACAATCCCTCTAAAGGGACCACAAAACTCTACCAAACACTCCTGGGTGAGACACAGCCTACCTGTAGGATGAGATGTACTCCCAGCAGTTTTTGTGTGACCAAAGGGACCATCAGGGAAATGCATCTCCTAACAGATGCACAGTCCCCCAGGTGCAACATGGAGAGGGCAGGAGAGTGAAAATCTGTCACATAGGGCTTTGCAGAGTGGTCCAGGGGCTGTGGTGAAACAGTGTTGATGCCTTGTTCAAACCACTGGCTACCTCTGTCTGCACACTTAGGGACTGGCTCATGTGTGCCATTGTAGGACTTAGCCTTGGGCTGGTGCCTCCTCTGCTCTTTCTTTATACAGTGCCTTGCACAAAGGAGTCCCTTGTTAGGGAGTACGTAGTATGGTAAAGAAATATTGAGGAGGAGGGAAATGAGAGACTCATCTTGAGAAGACATAAAATTATTACAGGGGGTCCAGGAGCTACGGAAAAAGAAACTAGATCCTACATAAACAGAAGTTTACTTCTTTGATGATAATGCAAAGCTGTCCTGTGTTTTCTGGAATGCATGTGTCATGGAAATACATACACAAAGCCATTGCAATGAGCTGTCTTACTGAAAGAGGAATTTGTGCGAGAGTAGAGCTTATCATAGATATATGACGTGTTTCCAGTGTGCTACCTGCATTAGGTGATCAGCTCTTGTTTGCTTAGACTTCAGTAAAACATCTCCCATAGGCACAAAAACTATGCCAGGACAACTGGAAGTTCTTAAAGAGAGATATAAGTTGGAGAATGAAGTGGCTAAAGTGGGGATGGCGTCACCAGGTTCAAACAGAGGTTGGTGAGAAGATCATCTAGGAAAACTGGATGACCTCAAGGCCTTGTTTTGTAGAAATGGGACAAAGCTCAACCCTCTGGGTCTAAGGATGAGGATTTCTGGTTGCATTTTTTAAATTTAGGGTAACTCCAGGCTGCCAGGTGGATAATGCCATACTGCAGATGAAATTTTAAGATGTACAAGCAAAATAATTCCAGTAGGGAGAAAGGAGTTTTGGTATCTGTCGTGGTTTAACCCTGGCTGGAAACTAAACACCACACAGCTGCTCACTCACTTCTCCTACCCTGATGGGATAGAGGAGAAAATTGGAAGGGTAAAAGTGATAAAACTCGTGGGTTGAGATAAAGACAATTTAACAGGTAAAGCAAAAGTTGCACACAAAGCAAAGCAAAACAAGGAATCCATTCACTGCTTCCCATCAGCAGGCAGGTGTTCAGCCATCTCCAGGTAAGCAGGGCTCCATCACACGTAACAGTTACTTGGGGAGACAAACACCATCACTCCAAATGTGCCCCCCTTCCTTATTCATCCCCCAAGTTTATATTGCTGAGCATGGCCTCATATGGTCTGGAACATCCCCTTGGTCAGTTGGGGTCAGCTGTCCCCGCTGGGTCCCCTTGTACCCAAAGCCTCCTCGCTGGTGGAGTGGGGTGGGGAGCAGAAAAAGCCTTGACTGTGTGTAAACACTGCTCAGCATTAACAAAAACTTCACTGTATGATCAACACTGTTTCCAGCACAAATCCAAACCATGGCCCCATACCAGCTTCTGTGAAGAAAATTAACTCTATCTCGGCTGAAACCAGAACAAATCCTCATATGAGCTGCTCAAAATAGCCTGCTCTGCTCTGATTACTCAAGAATAAAAGGATTAAAAGAAGAAATGAGAGAAATGAGTCTTTTGCTTGACTAACAAATTACAAGTGGAGAGAGATCATGGTAGGTATCTCTCTTAGAAACTCTTTGTCAGAGAAGAAGGGCAGTTAGGTGGGCTAACTCACAGCATTGATACCTGAACAAAGGGCATGAGCTGCTCATGATAAATGCCAAGGACTGCACCTTTCCTGGTGCGGTTCCTTTTACTTCCCAGCAAAGGGGCAGGGGCTGTGTCCATCCTCTCCTTATGTGGTAACAACCAACCAGCCCCTATGCCACCCCAAGCTCCTGCAGCGCTGCTGGGCTGTTTAACTTTGGGCCAGAACTGCACAGTCATTAGTGTTTACACAACAAGCTTCCAGGGAAGCACAATTACACACCAAGGAAATAATAAGCAGCAAAGTAATCAGATGTGAGAGGGAGATAATTTCATTACCTGAATCAGGCCCCATTATTCACCATTTCCCTGACAAGAGCTGATACATGCAGGGTAATGAATCTTAGCACCCGGTCGAGCGGGAGGAGCGTCGTCTCAGTGCTGCCACATTCTAAGCAGGACCGGATAATCCAACTTTCAGCTACAAATCCAAAAGGTAAAATATTAACTCATCCATTGCAGCACTGCAGTGAGATGAGAGAGAGGTTTTACCCACTGCTGGCTTGATCTTACAGAGTAACCCTGGCTGTGGGCACACTGTGGCTCCTACCTGGCCCAGAGGAGTGAACCAAATGCTGAACATCCCAAGAATAAGGCAGCATCTTCCATGTGGTCTGCATACACCAGAGCTGGGTGCAAGGACCAGAGTTGGTTCTTCAGCAAAAGCCCGCCAGGACCAACAGCATCAGCTGGAGACATGCCAGACCATCCTGACACTTAAATATCATCCTGGGCCTAGCCATGACACCAGGAAGACATCAACAGAGAAAGAGACAACAGCATCAGCAGGGAAAAACACAGTAGCAGGACCTTTGCTCACTTCTGTGGCACTTTCGTTTCATCAACACAAGTGCCATTGGCTACTGTGGCCATTTCTCCATTTAAAAAAAAAAACACAAATCAGGCAAACAGCAAATACATCATTCACTGTACACAGTTATAAAAGAAAAAACAAACAAACAAAAAAACCAAAGCCAAACAGAAGTCAAAAAACCCACAAATCAGGGAAACAGCAAATACATTATTCACTGTACACAGTTATAAAAGAAAAAACAAACAAACAAACAAAAAACAAAGCCAAACAGAAGCCAAAAAACCCAACAAAATGCAACAAAAACCCCAAATAATGCTAAAGAAACCATTAGAAAAAGGGGAGCAAATATCATTAACATAAAGGAGATCTCAGAGCTGCAGACTCTCTCTACTTTTTCAATACTTTCCACATATCTTACAAACAACGTGGCCTCCAAATTTCATATGAAGAACCAGAACATTTGACAAGGCCTCTCTGGAAGAAGCTTAGACACTAACAGCCACCATAAGATGAAAACGTATTTAGAGAGGAATCCACATGCCGTGACATTACAGGGAAATGCTGCCCTCATGTGTCTTCCAGTGACGGGTTTTATTTTCCTGCCTACCATGCCTAAACCATTCATCCCTTCACATATAAAGAGGTGAGTATTGCTGCAATCAGTGCTGAAGTCTGTGCCTGGACCTCTCTTTGCACTGGAGCCATTAAGCAATGCTCTCATCGGTAACTGGAGTCAATACGACCATGGTGGAATTTAAATGTAGAAATACCTGGATTCTCTGTATTGAAAATAGCACCTCAGCCCAAAAAGACAAAAATGGCTTATACATTCTTTATGACACTAAATCAGAACAAGGGAAAAAATAATCCCTAATGCCTGCCTGGTAAGTGGGAGTACTGAAAGGCAGCACTGGGGTTCAGCAAGAGCAGAGCAACCCCTGCTCCTGCAGCAATTTGTGCCCAGCATGGATTTGGGGATCTGGACACCTGCAGCCCAGCTTGCTACAGAAAGCCACAGAGAACGGGGCTGGTTTGCCTCTTTCATCCACATTGGTAAAAACCCAGCACACACACAGAGAGGGGTGGCACATATCCAGCACTATCAGTGGCCCTCAGGAAGGTGAAATGAAGGAGAAATTGAACACACACTCATATTTCATGAAAGTATAAGCTTTGAAGTTGGAAAATTACATCTAGCAGATGAAGTATAGGACTAGCCAGTTCTGTATGGGTTTGAGGTACAGAAGGAGCATCTATTAAACCTCTGTGAAGAAAATGCCACTACCCAGCCAAGGTCCTCAGAAAGTCCTCTGGCTGATGAAAGTGCACATCACAGTACGTAGCCCTTAGGATCTGCAGACCTCTGGAGGAGTACAGCTCTCAGATAGATGGAGATGCTTCTCTAGCAAGGCCTGTGTCTTCTAGTTCTTTTAATGAAGTTTGCTCTTTCTGAAACTCCAAGAGAGGAGCTGGAAAGTCTGATGATGCTGCTTCACAGTTTACTGACCTTTCTCCGTTTGTGCCTTTCTCCTTAGACTCCCATTCCTTTAGATTTTACTTTTAAATCCTGCATTTAATCAAAGCCTGAGTCTCTGAAATTGACTGTACAGTTGCCTGGCCTCTTAATGCCTGGAGCATCGTCCCAGCACAAGCGAACAGGTCTTGTTTGGTGGCACTAAACTGGCTCTCTGGTGACTCAGGTCAGGGGTTTACAGTCAGTCCAGGGTTTGGATTCCAGCTGCGTGAGTTTAGATCTCCCACTGCAGCGCAGTCATCTCTCACCCAGGCAAAGTCACAGGCACTGCGCAGCCACAAGCTCTGGCAGCCAGGAGATGGGTACAAAGCTGGATGCTGTCTGCCCCATGAGTTCTACACTGTAACATCAAGGGCTCATGGGAGAAGCTATCCAGTTTCCTAAACTATCCAGTTTCGTAAATGAAAAACTTCAAAACAATCCCCTCAAACTGGTTTTCATGGAAACATCAATCCCAAATGGTAGTTTCCAAGACCCCAGAGGAAGCAGCCTCAGACCTACTTCCCAGCCTCAGACCCGCTGGCTGGACCCAGGGTCCCTGCTGCAACTCACCCTCCCGCTGGCTTCTCCCTGGCCACCAGCTCCAGAGTCTGGCCAATGCCTCAGCAGTCAAAGTCTCTCATTACAGCCTTTCTGCCTGGCACCTTAATTTGACTTGTCATTTCACAGCCCAGTAGCTTTATCTGAACAGGTGGAAAATGGCAGATTCCTCTCATTATTTCAGGCTTTGTCAAACAACCAATATTAGTTCACACTATTCTACATATTTCTGGATTCTCCCCTAAGCATTCCTCTTTCTCTGATCAACAGCTGCATCAAATACACCACTGTATTACGTCTTCCCACAGTGCCATCTGCCTTTCCAATCCATCCTATACATATGACCAGTGTTTGGTCCTTTTGGCTCTTACTGGGTGTTTGCTTATTTGTTTTCTCCTTTGCTTTCAAAGTACTTGAACAATATTCAGCAAAGTAAAAGCAAGAACTAAAATTCCTGGTGGTCATTCACTCGAGTTTGATCATTCTGGTCATGTAACACCTGGGGAAATTCTACCTGTCTTCAGTGATAGGTGGTAGGACAAGAGGAAATGCCCTAAAGTTGCACAAGGGGAGGTCTAGGTTAGACATTAGAAGAAACTGTTTCACTGAGAGGGTGTTTAAACACTGGAATAGGCTTCCCAGGGAGGTGGTTGAATCACCATCTCGTGGAGGTGTTCAAAAGACGCGTAAGGGACACGGTTTAGCTGAAGATTTGGTTGAGTTAGGTTATGCTTGGACTTGATGATCTTAAAGGTCTTTTCCAACCAAGCAATTCTATGATTTTACTACTATATGTGTGTGGCTACAAGAGGGGAATCTGCCCTGCCTTGCAGGGTTTCTGTGGCTGCAAGAGGGGAATCTACCTTCTCTGAGCACTGAAGCAAGTAGTTCTGCTTTACCATGCACCATCAATGCAATTGAACCCAGCTCCTACCCTAACTCCAGTGCTCTGGCCAGCAGGAGTCTCCTCAGTGCTGGAGCAGGAGAGATCACCACCTCCCAGTGACCATCCCCACCAGCTGGATGTTCCCGGCAGGGCCAGAGCCTCCCCTGTGCTGAAACTTAATTGCCAAAGAGGATCACTGCATTTGTCACTACCGGGAAATAGTGTTTGTCTCACAGCTGTGGGAGTTCTCAGAGGATTGAGAAACCGCATGGGAGGTCACAGCGCTTCATAGGGTTACAAAATGTCCTGTTCCTCGCTGGAGAGCCTCCCATACCTGACAGCCCTGGTAGCAGTGGCTCTTGGCCAATGCTTGGCTCAGCAACTGAGTGCATTCCATACTGCAAAGCAGAGAGACCAGCATGCTGCTTTTTTTCCTTCTCTATCCACATCACGTGGTGGTGATGAACACTAGCTCTCTACTTCCTTGTAAAATCCACAATTCATCTTTCAAAGCGAATTTTCTTTCTTTACCTTATTTTCATTAACACTGGTGTAGAACAATTATCTTTGCTGGAGAGGGAAGTCACTAGTCATGCTTTGCTGGCTTTTTGGATATAGTAAGAAAGTCTGCATCAGAAGAAGTTCTGCTTTCCTGACTACTTGAAGAGAAATAATGGAAGTCTGGAGTTTGGGGGATTGTGCACTACAGGGATGCCTAGATGAAACTGCATTCAGGCTCTGTTGAACACAAACCTGTTTGCATCTGGCACAGCACACACAAAAGAGAAAATTCAATAGTTTTCTCTTGGCAACAATCTCAGCCTGTATTTGGTGCTTTCTCTGTACCTCTTCAATTCTGCTCTGCCTTTCGCGCCGAGGGAGCTGCACATCTTGTTCAAGATGCACATGTCCATTTCACCTCCGTGCTGGGTCCATGCTTCAGTGAGGTGCAGTTTTACTCTTTTGTAACGATCAGAATTATCACAGACCGGTAAATCAGTTCAAGAAAGTTATCTCAAGCCTTCTTGAGATTGTTTTATTGGGGAAGAAAACCTTCTTTTAGTAGCTGTGACTGTGCACTCAGTCAGCCTGACTTTGTTTGGCTTCCATCAGTACCTTTTGCCCCAGTAATTTCTTTGGGGCCAGCGAATATTAATTTATTTGTTTCAAGACCAGTTTTGGTTTGAATATTTTTGGATTTCTGCCAGATCAGACTTTGCAGAGCATTCTCACCCTGTTCAAAAGGCAACTCACAGGAAAGACATGTTTTTGCCTTCAACAGATAAGCTGTGCAATCTCCTCCTCAGTCCCACGCAGCCAGTCAGCTCTGCTCACACACTGGTACCTTCTCATTCATCCCTCTTCAAACAGTCACCCTCCAACGGTGTGGCAGATGCCACATCCCTTGGAGGCCGTCTGTGGTGCTATGGCACCCCCGTCAAACAAGCCACTGCCATGGATCTGATGCCAAAGAATGACACAAAGCCCATAGACCTGCAAAATTATGGAAAACTAGATTTAAAGCTGAAACAAGAAAACAAAGCCTTCAATTAAAAACATGCGTGCTGCTTCTGGGTCCATGCTGATGCCTCTAACTACAAAAAAAAAGTAGAATTGAAGTTGGAAACAGGACATCTCAACAAGGCCCCATCATCCACAGGCACAGAGAACAAGAACAGGGTGAGGCTCAGCTGAACTCTGGGGACTTGGGAGTGGAGGTGCACAAGGTGTCCCAAAATTGCAGTGCAGAGGTGAATCGGTCCACTTACTGGGACAACCAGAGATAACTCATGCTCACCTCCAGCTTGCAGAGGTGAGAGTGGCTACAACAGGACAACCATATCACTGTTGTGACACTTGGCTTGAAACCACACAGGCGCACCAGCTAGCCCTCTTTTTCACCAGCTTTCCATCTTTTCTGTGCCAACCCCTTGCAAATGCCCACCCTGCGCGTGCTGGGAGCAGAGAAGCAGGCACGAGCAGACGCTGCTCTCTGAAGGCCAGTGCACCATCAAATAATATTTTCTTTTTTTTTAATTTTTACCTCATGCTTATGAACAGCCTCTGTAACAGAAATAACTTCGGGGTTTTCACTTTGCTTTCATAAGCTTGGCCCTCACTACTCGCTTTACACACATATAGAAATGTCAGTTGAAATACTTCTATTAAGATGTTTCCATATTATAGATGTGGCTTTTTGGAACGGCACTGTCTTTATGCTCTTTCCCAACTTAAACCTACCTGAGTTTTGAGCCAACCCAAACCAAATGTCACTTCTTTTACACTTCTACTTTTTCCAAGAGTTTTTCTTTCATTCCTGTTTAGCTTGATCTAAAGCAGAATCCTTGATTTTTTAAAATCCTCAAAGTAAAAAAATGCAAACCCCAGGCATTTCAACCACTGCTCAGCACAAAGCATCCTCCCTCAGCAGATACGCTGCACTGGGTGGCACTGCCGATATTTCAACCCAGCAAACACCAGGATGATGAGCACCAGGGTGGGTGAGGAATACACCCTGGTCTGCTGGGTCCATTGTTCCTTCAGAGCAGCATCAAGGGACACCACTTCTTCATGTAGCCCTCAGGGGCTACTGAACAACCTTGGTTGCTGGGCCAGAGCTGTGACAGGTGAGGAATATGAATGCCAACTCCTAAATGCTCTTTGGAGATTCCTCAGCAAATGCCAGCAGTCAGCTCATCCAAAGAGAGCAACAGAAACTGGGTGTACTGGGAAGATGTTGGACATACAGATACCAGCTCTGCCAGGAGAGCAAACCTCTCCTTCAGAACTGGGGGATCTTCTTAGCTTGAAGAAAGGAGAGAGTACCAAAATTGGATTCCCAGCCCTTGAGAAATTGTCTTCTGTTGCTCTTCTAGGAGGCTTTGGTAGTGCAACAGCATGAAAAGAGCTCCTAGAAGCCCGTAAGACAAGTCCAGAGCAGAAGTAGCCTCAAAGGAATGCTGCGTGCAGCAGCAGGGGCTTCCCACAGGGCAGTAGATGGCTGGTATTAGTCTTCAGCATCTCTTTTGCTAAAACTTTCTCAGATTTTTTCTGAAGCTGGTTTGGCCAGCCTGCTTCCCACCATCTCCTGGAGCACTCTCACTTGTTACTTGACTAACTTCTCCCTCCATCGCAGAGCCAGCGCATTCCCAGGTATGAAATGCTGCACTGGGGGATGAGCATCATCACAGCGTTGCAGCTCGGCCTCCCTCCTGCTCCCAGCCTCTCCACACATCAGGGCCAGTGACAGCACTGTTTTCTGCTGGTTCATGTCTAGACCATGACCCTAGAGCAGCTGGAATGCAGGAAAATGGTCCTTTTCATCAGCTTCTGTTACAGGCCCTAATCCCACAGGAATTTTTATAAATTCCTACTCAATTACTCTGTATTTTCTGAGCCTGCTCCTAAACAGGGCTATTGCACTAGATCCTAACTTCTATAATAAAAGGCTTCCTGGAGGTTGAATCTTTCCAGTTTAATTTCCCAAAGGCTTAGGATCACAGAAGGGTTGGTGCTACTTCCCACCAACTGCCTCCTCCCAACTCCATACAAAAGGCTGAAATCTCATTTTCCAGCTCCAAAACCATTAAAAACAGAAAATCACATTTTATTTGCCATACAGTGTTGATTTGTCACAAAAATACCAGTATAAAACATACACCGAGTTATGCAGCTTGGGCAACAAGCCACTATCCATACTCCTTCATGTCCAGAGTCAGTGACAAAGCCCTGAGACAGCTAGAAACCTTGCTGTGTTGTTTGCAAGGAACCATTATCAAGTAAGAGAGACATTCCTCAGCGCACAAAATGTATTCATTCAATCCATAGGTCTTTTTTTCTTTATCAGGAATTCACTTGTAATACAAGTGAAGTCAGGTTCTCTTAACCTAACCCCCTCCTGGCTAGGTAAAAGTGTAAGTCCGTGTTCCCAAATGCATTACAAACATCCAAACTTTTCAATAATCTCATTAATTCTGAAATTTTGGAGGAACAGCACTACAAGGCAGTTGTAACCTTCACTTGGGGTAAAGTTCTGCTTCTTTTAGCTCTACCACAATGTTGATAACACTGTTTGAATCTTTAAAAACCACTTTGGGTCTTCTTTGAAAGGGAAAACCCAAGCCTGAGTGAAAGATGCAGAAAACTAACTGAAAGGTAAAGCCTTGGTGAGTGTAGGAAAGCAAATGCACCAGAAATCAATCATTACTATTTCATTCTGTAGAGCCTAAGGACAAAATATCGAAAAACAGGACTTTTGAACTATAGACAGATGAATGCTGAGCATGGGGCATGACACAAAGATGGCTCTTCGGGGATCCCAAGGGGAATAATGAGAAATAGAAAAAACGTCCATTGCTTTTCACCACGTTAAGGTCTTATTTCCTGTGATGGCCATTTTTGCCACTCAATATTTCGATGCACAGACAAAACGCACGCACACTGTAGTCAACATCAAATCCTGAGCAGTCTCACAGCACTGAGCAAGACTTAGCCAGAGTAAAATCATTCTTGTTTCCCGAGCTACAGTGCCAGGCAGCAGCGCACCCATTCAGCCCTCTGCCGACTGCACGCTACTGTGGATGGCAAAGCGCAGCCGAAGGCAGTAACTGCCGGTAGCACATCGGGGCATGCAAGCTCAGCATCTTTTGGCTCAAGTTCCCTGTTGCTGGGGAGCACCAGAATGTGTCTTTGTTCTCTTCCACACCTGTATCTGCAGTCCAGCTGGATACTGGTTGGATGGGATTAAGCATGCCCAGTCCATCAGCCTGGGGAGCCTGCAATGCATTTTCCTGCCCTCTCAACTAAAATATCTGGGGAGTCCTCAGAGTCTAATTTACCTGTTCCTCCCCAGACATACAGCACTAAAAATAAATAATATGGCTCACTTTCATTTGGGGGTTTTGAAGGGCAAGAGGGTTGATTTGCTGCTTCTTCCCGTTGTTTTGCATTGTCACTTTCTAATAGTTAAAGAAAAAAAAACACAAAAAAACCCGCACGTTAAAAAATTGTCATCCAAATGGCCATCTCATTTTTGAGTGTATACGAAGCCAGACACAGTAGGAATCTCGTGTTCCTTTTCCTTCTTTGGATCTACAACATGGCTGTATCTTTCTCCTCGGTGACACTCCAGATAGGGACCCCAGTTTGCCGCAGGCTTGCAGCAGCTTACAATGCGCTGGAAAGAGAAAACAAGAGGCATTTGATGTCTTACTTTAGTCTGGGCTATTGTTCAAGCTCAGTAAAGCTGTAACTCAACAAATGGCAAACAAATCACTGAAGTTGTTGTTTGTCTGGTTTTTTAAAAATCATTTCAAATGTATTTGAATTCAGCAGATTCTGGACACTGAAGTCAAACAAGCATGGAAAGCCATGACCAACAGGCCTCTGGCAAAGCTTGGCAAGAGATCTCAGATCTTGCACTTGCTCATTTCTGTGAGGAAACTCCAGAAAATGGTACAGGGATAGAGAGTGATAGAAATTCTTCAGAGAATTTAAAGCAACTGGAATAACAACAAAAACCATGGAAACATGGAAATCACTCTTACATGTGTGGTGCACTCCCAGAGAATTAGACTCTACCTTCTTATCAGAACACAGCAGGGTAAATTTGCCTCTGATGCAACTACCAGAGGTGTCTTTTGGTCTAAAATCCAGTTAATGAACAGATCAAAGTACTGAACATAGTAACAAAGTACTTTCTTCTTTTTGAGAAGG
>NW_010184939.1:877-13597 GCF_000695765.1 Mesitornis unicolor | reverse complement strand
TCCTGACAATGCCAAGGAAAGCAAGGTTTGAGGCTGTGACAGCTTTTTTGCGCCCTTACCTGACAAAGGTTACCTTCAGCTTTAACTATTTTAAAAATAGCAATGACAGGAATCCAGATGACGCAGAAGATAATCATGCACCAGCCAACACCGGTTCCCCAGGCTGGATACGGCACTGAGCCATAAGTGGGAGGTGAAAACGTGACCAAAGACCAGACCAAAATCGCCTACAAAAATGGCAAAAAGATTAAGAGAGAAAAGCATATTTCCAGCTAACTTGAACTTGCACCGTATTTCCAAGTTGGCTAAAAAAGGCCTATCTCCAAATTCTGCACAGCTCTCTCTCGCTTTCTGAGTTCAAAAATGGTTGTGTAGGATTTGGTGTTCAGTCCTGTCCAAGCAGCAAGGCTGGAGGACAGGACTGAAAGGCGACACTGATGTGCACCCTAACGCTTGAGTACATCTATGTTTAAACAAAATTTGATCTCTGGGTTCTGTTGAAGTTTTATGTTGAAGAATAGATATGTTGCTAGATGAGCCCAGCACCTTTCTCTGTATGTTTTATATGTTCCTACATTCTGTTATTTACAGGGATATGGGAAAGAATCTAAGATTAAACATTGGCAAATATTGCTGCAGACATAAGATATTTTAGGAGCAGCATTTTCTAAACTGCAGTCCGGAAAGATAAATGTGGTGGCCAGAGTGACTTGCCACTGCTCCCAGATTTGGGATCTTAATGAACTCTCTCATAGTAACATAATCCAACCATCTACACTCACAATTAGAAGTTCAGGAGTAAAGAAAAACTGAGATACACATTAAAAAAGTCTCAGTTAGACAGGGGAAGAGCTGAACATCCAAAGAGGAAACCCAAGCCAGGGAATTGTCCCAGGAATGAGATTTCACTCAAAGGGGAAAATTCTAGGTTTTCAAAACATTTTCTCAGTCTGAAATGAAGATAATCGAGCTGCTAAAATGGACAATCTGGTTGCTCTGTGTTACTCCTCGGAGTGTAGATGCAGCTTACTAGCAGCTGATCTGAAGATCCAGCCTCTACTGGAGAGGACGCAAGGAGAAGCAGTACAGATCAGAAAGCACACAGTTTGCTTCACTGGCACAGCCATACCCTGTCTTTATATACAGGGCCTGGGCATTCAGCCCTGAACCTTCATGTGGAAGCCTCTTGGATATCAAATTAATAAGTTCTGTCACACTAACACAATTCCAGTCATCTACACTCACCATTAACAGCAGAGGAGTAATGAAAAACCAGCACATTCTCCACCACAGCCAGAATAAACGGCTTTTCTTTCCAATCATCATTTCAATGTCTTCAATGAACCGGTTTCCTCCTGTTGAAAGACAATCAGAGGGTGCATTGTAAAGCAGGCGCCTCCCTTGCAGGTGTTGTTACTCAAAAGGGATAGAGGAAAGGCGATGGTCAAGGACAGTTTCTCCAGTTGTGTGGTAACAGTTAAAGCTTTTCAGCCAGTTAAGTTATAAATGCTTTATTGCAGTATAATTACCACAATGTTTAATATACTCTGTGTCTGGGATTGCATAGTCAATGCAAATAACTTGCCGTAAATGTAGATGATGCCTATTATCTCCAGGACAGCTGCAATAAGGATTCCCCATCCAGCACAAAAGTGATCTATTAGGTTAACCCAGTAAATTCCTGCCTGTAGAACAAACAATAAAGAAGTAAAAAGGTACCCAGTCCCAGTAATGTCTTTATGCAAATAAAATAGTTGCATTGTTCAAGCCAGTTTAACTAATCACCAGCCTGAGTTTTTTAAATTCCCACTTCTCTAGGTCAAGTACTCATTTGCGAACATTATTTTGTTTAAATATCCCTGTCAGATTGAAAAGCACATCTGATTAAATACTATAGAGATCTGTATGTTAATAACAAGAGGTAAGTACATATACACAGAGAGAGCTGAGAACGGGACGTAAATTTGGAACTTACAGTATTAAAGCTGATGCTGAAGATATAATACTGAGCCACAGCAACAGCTATACACAACAGTTATCCGTTCAGGTAGGCTTGTCATGCTTCTACATGCACAAGTCTTCCATGTGGGCTAAACACAGCTTTAAACACCAGAATGCAACAGCAGGATCGCAGAGCAGGAAACGGGCTTTAAACCATTTCACACTCTTGTATAGTACTTCACAAGCTTCCCTGCCATCCTATTTCCTAACTTATGTACTTTGCTTGACTGTCCATCTATTCACAATTATCTTTTTCACATTCTCAGTCTAATTACATCCATAAATCTGCATTTCTAGATGGAGTCATTGCAACAAACTTTTATATCCTTGAAAGCAATTGCCTCAAGAAACTGTTCACAGTGTACTGAAAATTCCTTGTGTGTGTGTGTCTGTATATGTGTACATACATTTATTTTCAGGGGAAGTAACCATACAGTGTACAGGTTGATGGTTCACAGGCTCTGTATAGGCCTTCTATTCAAAGCCACATCTCAGTTTAATAATCAGAGAAAACCTTAGGTTCTTCAAGCTTCCCTCTGGGAATTTTTTATTTGCATGCCCAGACACATTGGAAGAATTCAAGAGTCTCTCATATCCATCCATGCAAACAGCTGGAAAGGATATTTTAACTTAAGTTTATCACTTGTGGCATAACTAAACCCCCAGCCAAAAAATAATTTAACATCTTACCTGAGTGACACAGATAAGACCGAGAAGGAAAAGCAATATGCACACACCCAGGGTCACAGGGATTCTTAACTTTTTCATCACTTCCGGATATATATCTTGTATGGTGGTTGTAAGTGTTTCTGCAAAGGAAGAAGTGCAGGTTTTGAGCAGCACAATTAATGGTAATAGTCATTTGAAAAGCCACAGCTTACTTAAAATCACACTCACCTATGGTGGCAAACTGAGAGTCGAGGCCCAAGAGCAGGAGCATGAAGAAAAACAAGAAGGACCACAGAGGAGAAACTGGTAACTTGGAGAGAGCCTCTGGGTAGGCTACAAATGCCAGATCAAATCCTGGAAAGCAGTGGAATGAAGCAGGTTATCGTCATGCCTTGGTCAAAGTAAGTCCCGATACCGACAACGTGACAATCAGCCTACCTGAGTCCACGACCTCCGAGACGGGTCTCTCTGACACGAATGCCATATGTCCCAAGATGGAGAATATCGCAAACCCAGCAAATACACTGGTGGCACAGTTGGTTACACAAACTAAAATAGCATCTGAGTAGCAGTTGTTGTGGAACTTATTGTACGAAGACAAAGCAACAAGCCCACCCCATGCCACAGACAGGGAGTAGAATATCTGGGTGGCTGCATCTTTCCAAACCTACCAGAAATAAGAACATGGAAATTACTGTATTACTTACAGAATCACAGAATGTTAGAAGTTGGAAGGGACCTCGAAAGATCATCCAGTCCAACCCCCCTGCCAGAGCAGGATCACCAGACCAGGTCACACAGGAACGTGTCCAGGCGGGTTTTGAATGTCTGCAGAGAAGGAGACTCCACAACCTCTCTGGGCAGCCTGGGCCAGGGCTCTGGCACCCTCACAGTAAAAAAGTTTTTCCTTGTGTTCAGCTTGAACCTCCTATGCTCCAGCTTGCACCCATTGCTCCTTGTCCTGTCATTGGACATCAGAGAGAAGAGCCTGGCTTCTTCCTCCTGACACTCACCCTTTAAATATTTATAAACATTAATGAGGTCTCCCCTCAGTCTCCTCTGCTCCAAGCTAAAGAGACCCAGCTCCCTCAGCTGCTCCTCATAAGGGAGATGCTCCACTCCCTCCAGCATCTTTGTGGCTCTGCACTGGACTCTTTCAAGCAGTTCCTGTCCTTCTTGAACTGAGGGGCCCAGAACTGGACACAATATTCCAGATGTGGTCTCACCAGGGCAGAGTAGAGGGGAAGGAGAACCTCTCTTGACCTACTCACCACCCCCCTCCTGATACACCCCAGGCAGCTCCAGCCACTCATCCCCAAGCCTGTAGCTTGCAAAGGAATGTATCATATTGTATCAATTGCTTACAGTATGTATCATAAAAATTTAAGTCTGCCCTTTGTTGAGGCTCCAGGGTTTTTCTACATTTAACCTGAGCATTTAATTCTATTTCATACAAGTTTTAGAGTAGGTGGGATATAGCACACTGGTGACCTTACAGTCTCAAGCACAAACATGATATTCTACGATTTCCAAAGGTCACATCCTGATTATGCTGCCAAATATTTAAATTTTATTTGGCTAACCCCAAAGAAGAAATTCAATTCATTCACATGTGTAAGGCTGTCAAGATTGGAATCGTGTCAAAGTGCCAACAAATAAGGAAAACCAGGACTGGATTGCAGAAGTGAGAACTTCCATGTGTTCTCTCTTGTGTTGCTCACACCGTGACCCAGACAAACCACCTCTGCCTCTGCTGCAGCCCCTCAGTTAGCACCAAATATTCACATAAAATACACAAATAAATATAGCACTTAATGTTTGCTCTTGGTAAAACTGAACTAATCTTGGCATAAGCCAGAACAAAAAAAATCTAGGCTTCTTTTGCAGAGTGTCCTTCCTGGTTCACCTACTTTCCCAAGGTAATTTCCTGTGCAAGGCATAGCCTGCATGTCAAACTCAGAGGCCCTTCCAAACTTCTGATAAAGTCTCTTGAAATTATCAGCAGCCAAAGCAAGTAGGACACATGGGAGAGCAATGCTCGATCCCACAGCAAGGACTTTCTCAGCAAGCCTTGCAAAGATGAAACTCCAGCATGGCCCCGACAGCTACTCCGAGGCTATGTCACAGTTGTCATTCCTGTCTGGTGTGGCAGGGAGGGGGCAGAGCCAGGTTATTTTTTAGATTGAGAGTAGCTAGAATAGGCCACCAATAGGTTCAGCTAGAACCCCCAATAGAGCTGGGGGTTACTGAAATATCAGGACCCAGCTGCAGATACAAAATGCAGGGCAGGACATGAAGCAGTGCCTGACTGGCTAAAAAAGAAGTTGCTCCGTAAGTGACAAGCCCATAGAACCACAGAAGAATGTCACACTTCAGGGCTGACACCACCTCTCACCTCTGCCTCCATCAGCTTGGTGATATTGGACTCTTTCCCAATGTAGTATTCGATGCCATCCAGAGCACCTTCCAGCGTGGCACCTCGCACCAGCAAGATGAGCAGGATGACGTAGGGGAAGAGCGCAGTAAAGTAGACGACCTGCAGAAAGGGCAAGGATATACATTAGAAGCGAGGGGATGCAGAGACCTCTGTGCAGGAGGACAAATGGCCAGGTTTTAGGCTAAGGTCTGCTGGTACAAATGAATCAGGCAACCAGGGAAGTGAATGCACACCAAGTGCTAAACCATCTGGCCTAGCCGGTTCCAGAGCTGCATTCCAGCAGAAGCAGAAGGCCCAAGCCACATATCCACCTCTCAGGTAGCACTTGACCAGTTTCAGAAATGCATCTTCCAACATGATTTACTGCTGTAGCAAGGCCTGAACTCAACTACCCCAGAGGTCTCTTGCTAAGCAACGCTTCTAGCAAATGGGAACTGAAAGCCAGTCAAAATTAGGTGACCAGGATGGAATTATCTCCTGCTGAGACTAGGGGGTGGGGGGAGAGAAAAAGCCATGCTGGAAGCTTTCTTTACTGGAAACAAGGACTTTTAGGTTCTCTTGGACACAGATCTTTTTTGTTGTTTGTCCACACCATTTCTAGTGTGATGGGATCCAGGCCAGAAGCAGGGCTAAGCAGTGCTATTATCACGCATGGTACATTCAACAACACTCTTTGTTTCTTGAGTCTTAGTTTCAGTGTTACACAGACAGATAATTGACCCGATACCGCTGGTTACACCAAGCCATAACATTGCACCATCATACGGTGAGTCTGCCATTTCTGAAGACCTCCTTCATGCTTGCCTGGAATAGTCAATTCTCTCTGCTCTTCATCTTTGCCTTGTTCCTGCCCAGCTAGATTCTTCTGAGTCTTACCTCCCTCCTCAAAGAGGCTTACCTTCGTGCCAGAGAAGTAACAACAGGAAGAGCCAATTGCCAGGAGCCCAAAGAATGTGAGTTGAACCAGGCAGCAGAACAACCGTGGCTGGGAAAGCAGAGATACTCCTCCCTGAAGTGCTGAGATGGAGGGCAGAAAGCTCCAAAGAGAAAGCAGAATAGGAGGAGATATCAGACTGAGGACAGGAAAACAGGCAGTGAGGCAAGAGAGACTGAGAGAGTGATGGAGATGCAACATGGAGGTAAGAAAGGAGCATGGGGAGGAAGGAACTAAACCAGGAAAGGGGCCTCGGGCAGGAAAGAGTAAAATTCAGCCTGCCTTATATCAGGAGAGGAGCTGATGTAGCCCAAGGAAAACTCCAGGCCACTGTGCTCCAGCACATGCAAATGGGAACTCAGTGGAGCCAGAGCCTGAGAACAAGCACCTATGGGCCTGGTCCCTAAAAGCAGCTGGAAGTCTTGAGTACAAACAACATTTCACAATCTGGCAGGAACCTGCAGACACACATCTGTTCGCGGGACTTGACCTGTATGGTACAAACACCTCAACTAGTCTGGAGGTGCAAATAATTACCGGGTGTTCCCAGGATGTGTGCATGCATGTGCAGTCCCATGCACATGCCTGTCATAACAGGCCGGGTGACTGCCAAAGCTCGGCTGGAATCACCAGCATGACAGCAAGATCCCCAGATACACAGCAACCCTGCTGGAGCCAACCCACACTGGAGACCCGTGTGTTAAGTAATTGCTGTGTAATCAGCACCTTACTCGTATTTTGTGTAACAGTTATGAAGCCCAGGAGCAGAAAGAAAGACTAATGCTGACCCTAGCAGAAGGTAGTGGGTTAGGACTGCATCCTGCCTGGTGCTGACTAGTTAGCCAAGGCTAACTGACATTGGAAGGGCAGAACTGGGCCAAAAGTCTGCTACTTGCTCGTCCCAACTTACCTTTCCAGAAGATTTTATTCCTTTAAACAACGCAGCTGCAACAATCATCCAGGACAGGAGGAGACAGAGCGCCAGGTACCACACGATGTTACCGGTCTCGTCCAACCCACTCGAGCGCTGAAGAGCCACTTTACTGAAAGCACAAGATGCTGCAATGAGGAGAGGTCAACAGCAGCACACACCTCCTCTTCAGATGCTTCTTGAAGGAAAGTGAGCTGGTTTCTGCAGATATGACAAGACCCTGACAGCAGCTTCCCACAGGCATGCCGTTAGAATTGCTTGCTTGGCATTGAAAACCTGAATTTAACTCATTTACTTCTCTATATTTTTTTTATTTTTAAATTATTTTTAAGGGCCCAGACTCACCAATTAAATTTTAAGCTACTTAATCAATTAATTTAAATTTTAGTCTCTGCACAGATTTGCATGCCCATTTCTGTTGACTAGATTGTTTCTGGGCAGCAAGAGGGGAAAAAAAAAAAAAAGAAGAAACATTCAAAACCAGAGCACATAATAAATGTATGTTTAGAAATGTATTTAAAATATTTACTTACTTCCAGTATTGCTCACTGGGAAATTGCACTGGTTTGTAGTTCACTGTGCCATTCATACATGTGAGATTGTTGCTTGTGATGAACGAGTAGTTTGCATGAATGATTTCTCCATCTAAGGTTGCATTGCAGTCACTTACTGAAACAAGCAAGCAAAACAAATTGTTAACACAGTGATGATTATTATAAAAATCAGACTATTATAGCAAATATGTTTTCTAAACAGCTACGGCTTCAATTTGCCTGCTAACATTATTTAGAAATAAACCTGAACTACCACTTGGAGCTGTGACTTTGATACTTTGACTGTAAATCAAAACACCAAGAACCTGGTGTGCCCAGCTCCACCTTACACATCACCACGAATACTCAAAAAAATCAGCACTGAGAAGAGTTAAAGTTATGGTTACTCTATTAAATCCTTTGTCCCAAACCAAGGTTATGCACAGATCATCCTCTAGCAACTTCATCTTATTATGGCAGACGGCTTACTAGGGCTCTTTAAACATTTTCCTTAGGGAAGAGTGGGGAGGAAGGGGAGGTGTTTGGGTTTTTTTGGGTTGGGATATTTTTTTACCAGAGTAAAGAACTCCATGTCAGCATTTACTGGTAAAGTCTTGTTGAAGCCTATTTCAGGACATCCTCTTCAGTTCAGTTTTGTATTCTTCCAGCACTTACAAAATTCAAGTTTAAATATTTTTGTTTAGCCCAAAGGCAAGCGTCAACTTTTGTTAAATAAAGCATCTCAAGTTCATTTTATGAAACTCATGAATCTTAGAAAAGATTTTTCAGATATATGGTTAAGAGAGTTACATTAACACTTGGCAACACATTTCAAGCAACTAACTACTAATTATCTCTCCAAATTCACCTTTTGCCTTAAACTGTCCTAATAGGGAAACTGGTGAGATAACAAGCGTTTGACTGTACATGTGCTGCCAAACATCAAGAACAATAGCGTGGAGATAAGTTGTAAAGAGTTAATCAAGTGTTAAACCAGTGCTTCTCTGATGCTCAGGATTACCATAGCCACAGGGGAGGCAAGGGGCAATGAAAGAACCCCCTATAAAAATGACAGCAATACTCTCACTTCAGGTAAGGAACGTATTTGCTTTCTCATGAAGGCTGATAAAATGGCAATGCAGCCTTTTCCAAGGACTGTATGGACTAGAAGAAACCTTAGATTTTAAAGGAGAAATAAAATTGATGCAACAAGGATGCTTAGCTTTCTGGGGATTACCCAAGCACCCAGAACTGGTGGCAGGCAAGCAGACAAGCATCACTCCCATGTGTTCAGAGACAAAAGTCTAGAAAGGCTTTTTCAAGCTATGGGTAGCTGTCTTCCTCTTGTAATTTCTCTCAGAAAACAGTACAAAGTACAATTATCCAAAACAGAAATATTAAGCTGTATTTGATAAGTACAGTACCTAATCGTGTTTTGCTGCAGAACTCATCTGCCCAGGAGAAGCAGTCTGACCACGGCAGCACTTTTTGAAATGAGGCAAATAAGTAGTAGAGTGCATAAGCAATGATAACATTGTAGTAGATTGTCACAAATGTTGAGATGATGACCATTGTGATGCCCACTCCTAGAAAAGAGAAAGATACAGTGTCTTAACTACCCCAAACTTGGTAACTTGGTTTGAAAAGAAAAAAATTAATAAATGAGTGGTCTTTGCTTGACTTTTAAAGGGCTACTTGGGAAGAAGTTGAGGTTGTTTCTTGTTTGTTTTTTAAATATTTTTTAACAGCAACCAAACAGGAAAAGGGTAAAGCCATGAAATAAGATACGGTCCAAACTGTCCATCTCAAATGTGGTTTTGACACAGTTTGAATCAGGTCAATTGAAAAATTGGACTAGGCACTAAGTCCAGGCCTAAAGGAGAAATTCCATATTTTGCTCTCTTCTAGTTCAGTGGGAAGCTTTGATTGCTTAGTAAAATAAAACAAACTATACAAACCTCAGGACTGACCAAGCCATCTTAAAGGTTCCACTGTAATGAATGGTTTTGCCAATAAATGAGAAGCAACACAGAACAGTAAATCTGTGCCAATACTACTATTCTTCTCCTTTGTTAAAAAGAACTTTGTTCTGCAAGTTTTGGAAAGTCTGGCAAAGTGTCTCAATCATATTAGTGACTATATTTAAATTTCTGTCTTCACAGACAAGTGAAAGATTTGTTGTGTCTAGAGACTTCTGCTTTAAATACGCTGCTCTCGTGAAAGGTCGTTTGTGCTGCAGAGTGAAGACTGGCGAAGAGTAAGTGTTCAGGCAAACAGCCAGACTGTAATCCCTTCTGTTTCTGTAGAAGATGGCAAGTGAAATTCTTATTGCATCAGAAACTTCCTTGTTCCTACATTAATTCCTTTGGTAGATAAAGACGCTAAACAAGACAAATTGCATCGTCCTTTACACCCATCAGCACAGGACCCGGATGGATAGGAGCAAGGTTAGCACACAGTTAGCTGTTTCCAAACACGTAAGTCTCTCTATGAAAATCAAACCCTCACAGATACAGGCAATCTACCACTATTTCTCTTATCAGAGAGAGGCACCTCACCTTATGAAGCCAGAGTCTAGGCTATTTTATCACACCAGCAGGTGATTCCCAAGGCAGTGAGTTGGATGAAGACATGCACAGCACTGCAGAAAGCAATCAGACCCATGTGCCTGTGCCAATGCTGGCAGCCAAATACAGAAATAGCCCATCCAACATGGGACTGCCTTGCAAGCTACAGAATCATTACAGTCGGAAGAGACCTCTAAGGTCATCAAGTCCAACTGTCAACCCAACACCACCATGCCCAATAAACCATGTCCCAAAGTGCCACATTTACATGTTTTTTTAAAAACCTCCAGGGATGGTGACTCCACCACTTCCCTGGGCAGCCTGTTGAAACACACAAATTGTAGAGACACAGCAATAAAGTTAACTTCTAAAAATGAGTTTCAGTCTGTTGCACACAGTGCCAGGTGTTTAACAGAGGTTTTCCCTCACATAGCAGAACTGGTTATTTCCTTCTGCCTGGACAGCTGCAGTGAGGGTGGTGTGCTGCGTAGCACCAGGAGAATAATTGACGAAACCTCTCATAACTGACAGCTTTTTTTGGGGAAATCTTTAATACACATCCATTCATTAATTGAAAAATAAGGAAGACGTACCTGGGAACATAATACTGACCTTGTAACTTTGGGAATATTCTCTACATGGAAATCAGCTTCTCAGAATTAGTAACTTGGTGCAGAAATAATTATTTCACATCTGTTTATTGCTAAAATTAAAAAGATCCAAGAAAACATAACAATACTAACCTTGAAACAATGGTAATATTCTCCAGATGGAAACTGGCCCTAGGCTGGCAAACTGCCCAAGGGAACACTCCATGAAAAATAGAGGCAAGCCAGCTAATGCCAACATCAGGGTGTATGGGATTAGAAAAGCACCTGAGGGGAGAGAGGGGAAAAAAACCACCATAAACTCACACAGAAAATGATGAATCTTTCAGGGTTCACCACAGTTCTATCACATTTTATACTCCCCTTTTTCTCCTGCCTCAAATTTCCCAACTCTGGGAGGTTTTTTTCTCTTTGCAGAATAGAGAGATTTGTTTCTACATCCTGTTTTCTGTACGACTAAATAGTACGTGTGATGAAGAGATTGCCAGGAGAGTTGACGATTTATATGGAATGGCTTCTCTTATAGAATTAAAAGGATTTCACAAAAACTACCAAAGACCATACTGCTCTCACACAAGCATGAGCACTTTTTAGCTGTAGGCACAATCAGCTTTGTCAGCTTTCTAGTTTATCTTTCAGCTTTTAATTTAAAAAGGAACAGAACCATTCTTTCACGTACTTAGCTGTGATTTGCAACTGCCCTGTTCGAGCAGCTACTGGATGTCAAAGCATGAAAATTATTTTCTATGGTTGGCCGACTCCTGTGTCAAACAGCATTTCAGCAAGGCTCCTGTTCAAGTCCATTCGAAAGTGCACATTAACCTGATATCGATGACAGCCCTGTTCTGTGAAAGGGACCGGCACGTCTTTGTGTGTGCGCAAAAGACAGGCCAAGTGAGAGCACAGGTTTCCTAAACATGACCCGATATCCCCACAGAAATCAGTCCTCTTCACTCTCAGTGAACTTAAAGCAATTGAGAAGCCGGTTCTGCAAGGAATGGCAAATACCTCCTGTAACTTAAGGAAGTGAATAGTCCCATAGAATTAACTGGATTATTCCTGTGTTTCGAAACAAGGATGCAACAGTTGTCTTTATCAATCATGGGCAAGGGGCACAGCAGCAGCACAAATAGGCTTTAAATGCAAAGCTTTCTGCTGTGGCAGATAAGAAAAAAGCATCTCGTAGAAGGACCGGTGTCATGACTTATTTTGTTTTCATACTTTTCTTCATTAACCATAAGTAATCCAAGCCAGCCAAACTCTCTCCGTTAAAACTTCTGTACCAAGAATGCCACCTTGTGTTGCACGCACAGCTTTATGGGCTGTGCTGCATTTGCAGCCCAGACCTCTACTTCCAACGACTGTCAGATAGAGCAAGTAAGTACATACAAGTAAGTCCTCTGCAGTTACTTGATGTTTATGCCCTCTAAAATTACTGGTGGTTGCCTGGCAAGTAGACAGAGCTCTGGAATAGCAGCCATGGAAGTCAGTGCCTCCATTTGGCTTTGCCACAAGTGCATGGTGTAAGCAGGTAGAGGCTCTCCCTGCCTCACACTTCCCAAGTATCTGACGGGGATAATTATTGAGCTTGGATAATTATTCCAGCTTAGCTTGTTTGCCTGGCAAAACAAAGGTTGAGAGGGAATTCAATTGCTCTCTATAAACATATCAGGGAGGTAAGCAGTGGGGAGGGAGAACAGCTATTTAGGTAAGTAGAGGACATTGACACATTGACAAAAAGATGCAATGTTGGTCATGAGTAAATCAGAAGAGTTCTGGAATTCTCAGGTGGAAGTCTGCAATTTAAACTAAGCACTATTTCCCTCCGCAGCTGGTACCCAAAAAGCAGAGAGATGCCTCTTAATCTTCTTCCCATTCCCATTCCCAGGCACTATCCCACTTCCAGGGTGATGCTCACATCCAGCTCTGGCAAAACGTGCCCAGCCTCAGGGCTGGCGCATGGAGCTGGCCCTCCTCTCTCTTGGTGATAGCAAGGTGTGCCCACCCAACACAGCCATTCAGTACAGGTACCTCCGCCAT
>NW_010184939.1:0-846 GCF_000695765.1 Mesitornis unicolor | reverse complement strand
AGGGAAAGCGCCAGACATTGCCCAGGCCCACAGCGTAGCCCACCATGGAGAGCAGGTAATCGCCTTTGTTTGACCAGTTGCCACGCTCCGAGTTCTCATCACTGCCACTGGCATGGGCATCTTTTTCATTTGACAAATTGAAGTCCTTGGAAGAGAAGAAGAGGGAAGGCTCAGGATCGCCCCATAGACGAATGGGGCAGTCATATCCTCATTTCTCTTTGGCATCGCCGAGGAGAGCAGCCAGGGTGGGCAGAGCCAGGTGGGCCACCAGTCCAGCCGATCCCTGGCAGGGCAGTGCGCACCTGTGAGACAGGCTCCCACCAGAGAGCCTGTGAATCTTCATGGACAGTTTTGCCCTGCTCCGACCTTAGTCCCCAGTGCTGTCATCTCCTGAGGGTAGCACCTCCAGGGGACTCCCCTACTCTGTCCCTGCTTATGCCCAGATGCCCCCATACCTGTTCAGATGTTCATGTCAGCACATACCTGTGTGACCACTTTAAAAAAAACACCTGGCCAGGTGCTCATCCCAGCTTGTCCCTCTTTACCTACCCAGTGCCCCCATATTCCTATATCTGTCTGGATCTCACCTGCCCAGATAATGTCATACCTGGCCAGTTGCATCATACCCCACCTGCCCAGTGCTCCCGTAGCTGTCCAGGTACCTGCACCCTACTTGCCCGAGTGCCCCTATGCCTACCTGGACACCTCCATACCCCACTGCCCAGATGCACCCACACCTGCCCAGGTGCCCTCTTACCCCATGTGCCTTGATACCCTCAATATCCCACCTGCTCAGGTGTCCCCAGCCAGGTCCCCTCCACCCTCGGCTGTCTCACCTTCTTCTTC
>NW_010184938.1:47860-62975 GCF_000695765.1 Mesitornis unicolor | reverse complement strand
CAAATTCCAGGGATGCTACCAGCAGACGCACTCACGCTTCTCTCAGGAGCTGGTTAGGGACCCTCTGCAGGACCAAGGACAGAGAGGAATCCACAGCTCCAGCTGAATTATCCACCCACCACGGACACAGGACAAAGAAAACAGAGGAAAACCAATAAATCTCGTCTCTCTTCTCTTCCCTTTACTCTCCCTCCCCAAGAGGTGAAGGGATACGGCAGAACACAGCATTCAAAGCTCACCTTAAAAAACCTCAGGCACCTCAAGTTCCCCCCCTGCGCGCTCCACGTGCTACATTGGTGTTTATTAATCCATGTTGTACCAGAAAATACACGCTGAAAAATGAGGGTAGCAGCTTTCAGGGAGTTCAGGAAACTCGTAGCTGAGCCCAGGCAGAATTCCCTCCTTCATTCAAACCAGCTCCCCAAAAAATAATTCAGAAAGCTCCTATGGTTCAATGAAATCTTAAAGAGCAATAATATTGATACACACATTTTGAGCCTGTTTGGCAAGATCAGGATGAAGACCTGTACAAACATTTTCCTTAAGAAAGCAGAATCCCATGAACAAAGGTTGTAGTCATTAAGAGGAGACTGAATGCCAAATTGTGTTCATCCTAACTTTAAAGGAATTTTAGGGGTGTTTTATGTTCAGTATAATCCAATTGTTCATCTTCAGATGCTCCTGCACTACAAGCCATCCATATCTTTTAAGTCCTGGAGGAAGAGTTTGAGAAAACTCTTCCTTGATCCTTGATGCACCAGATTACTGCAACTCAAAGCAGACCTAAAGTTGGCAAATCCCTAATCCTAAAATAAAAGAAAAATATAAAAATGAGAGAAAGATGATTCTTTCCTCTCCCAAATCACGATGGTTAAGGATAATTTAATGCCCAGCTTTGTGCAGTGAAGACAACCAATCCCACAAGAGCCCAACTGACAAAATCCTGGCCTTATTATTTACCACGCTGCCCTCCATCGGTTTATCTGTCTAAACCAAAACCCCAGGATGCTTCTCAGATTGTGGATTGAGAGACTCCACCCATTCAAAAAGAGGGATCTTTGTAATTCGGAGCTCTTTGATGATGCACTTGTGGTTGCCTGGAGAGCAGATACTTGGATAGCTCAAATCCCCAGTGTTCTGGTACACCGCTGCTTTGAGATGGTCCAGGAGTTTCACATTCCTGATCACCTTCGGTCTTGGTGCTTTATGGCAGATGCTTTGTGCTCCATCTGGTTTTCATTCCGCACAGATCCTTAAAGAATTCAACCTAACTTCTGGTTTCTGGGAAGAAGTGACATACACTAATATAAAAAGGTTTCTAAAAAGCCTTATGAGGAGCGGCTGAAGGAACTGGGCTTGTTTAGCCTGGAGAAGAGAAGGCTGAGGGGAGACCTCATCACCACCTACAACTGCCTCAAGGGAGCTTGGAGAGAGGTGGGTGCTGGGCTCTTCTCCCAGGTGATGGGGGATAGAACAAGGGGAAACGGCACCAAGCTGTGCCAAGGGAGGTTCAGGTTAGAGAGAAGGAGGAAGTTCTTTCCTGAGAGGGTCGTCAGAAGCTGGAACAGGCTGCCCAGGGAGGTGGTGGAGTCCCCATCCCTGGATGTATTTAAAGAGCGGGTAGACGAGGTACTTAAGGATATGGTTTAGGGGATAGACAGGAACGGTTGGACATGATGATCTCAGAGGGCTTTTCCAACCAAGCGATTCTGTGATTCTGTGAAATCCTCTTTTCCCCATATTCTATTTGAAAGGGCAAAACTGCTCCTAAGATGAGCACTTCATGTTTCAGCTGCAGTAGCTGAGTGTCACTTGTCTCATTTCTGCCTCTTGCACTCTCCAGAATTGGTCAGTGCATTGACACTTTATAACATATATTTGCATTTTATATTAAAGCAATTTTTCTGGAATATCTGCAATGGTGGATTGTCACTACGATGGTATTTCATTACTCAGAGCAAACGCAACCAAAGGAACAATTCTTTCAAGCTAGACAGTCCCAGCATCTTGTTTAGGCCAACCTGATCTGCTGTGTACATCAGCTCATGCAAAGCTGGTGGACCTGGCTATGGCTGACTTCACAATGAAAATTCAGACTGTGACAGCCCTGCAAAGCAACAGCCACGGAGATGAAGTGTCCTGAACCCACTCCAGGAGCTTCAGATAAGGAGTTTAAGTCCTCTGCCAGATCTGATGCCAATGGTGCACATGTCGAGAAATATTTTGGTTTAATCGGGCTCCTTGCTGCTATCCTGAAAATACTTTCTTGTCCTATCTCACCCTAAGCCTCCTGAAAATAGTTTATTCCTAGCAGTTACAAAGCACCTGGAGAAGGCATCCAGCACTCAACCACTGTGTTAAGCCAGCATCTCATCCCATTTTATTCTTCACAGAATCCCAGAATGTGAGGAGTTGGAAGGGACCTGGAAAGCTCCCCCAGTGCAACCCCTGCCACAGCAGGATCACCACAGCAGTCACACAGGAACACGGCCAGGGCTTTGGGTGTCTCCACACAAGGACACTCCACAACCTCTCTGGGCAGCCTGGGCCATGCTCCAGAACCCTCACACTCACAAACTTTGGCCTCATCTGCAGCTTGAACCTCCTGTGCTCCAGCTTGGGACCATTGCCCCTTGTCCTGGCATTGGCCATCCCAGAGCAGAGCCTGGCTCCTTCCTCCTGACACTGCCCTTTCCAAATGGATCCCCAGGAATGAGGGCACCCCTCAGGCTCCTCTGCTCCAAGCTCAAGAGTCCCAGCTCCCTCAGCCGCTCCTCAGCAGGAGATGCTCCACTCCCTCATCATCCTTGTGGCTCTGCACTGGACTCTTCCAAGCAATTCCTGTCCTTCTTGAACTCAGGGGCTCAGAATCTCCCCAACAAATACCACTGTAACTGCAAAACACACTGTGGTGGGGGAAGCTTTCCCAGTCAAAGCTGGATCTTTGTGGGAAACAACCGCTTGGCAACTTCTACACACACACGGCATCTCCTTCAGCCAAGCAGCCAACAGCTGATCACTGTGATCCTCTGCTGGTGGTGACCATCCTTCTTGAAATACAGTGGAGGACACACATCCATGCCATGTCCACACTTGCTCTCAAGCTTAAGCTGCAGAAAGGTGTCTGATGAAGCCCTGAGATATCTCCCTGTCTACACTTCTTTATTTTAGGCAAACTTTCCTGGGTTTAGTAATTGAATGTACTAACCAGCCGTAAGGAAACCGAACATGTTTTGATGTTAGGCTGAGGCTCTGTAGCTATGCTTTGCGCCCTGAAGACTTTGCACAGCCTTTAAGAGTCTCTGAAAGTGAAAGTTTGAAAGTGAGAAGAGAGAAAGTAACTTAAAACCTAAAAGGCCATTGCAGGAGCTATATAAAGCTCAAACCTGAGGCTCGATGCAAACACTGTATTGCTGCTCCTGTGATCTGGCTGCAGCAGACGAGCTATATCCTGTTTTTAAAAGCACCGAGCTGAAGTTACTGCAGCTCAGATTTTGTTTAATCATTCTCAACTCTTACAGCATCACCGTAATTGCTATTGATGCTGGCTTGCAAAGACAGCAGAAAGGGCCCTATTAGGCCAGTGCTGACTAATTAGGTTGCAATGACTTGATCTGTGTCTACACACGACAACCATCAATCCATTTAATCACCTCATTGCTTCATAAGAATTAAAATCCTCCTCTACATACAGCCAGCATCTTCATTAAGGGAACACTGCAAGATTCTCATCTATAAACATGCCACACTGCCTATTCACAGGCTTTTGTCAAAATAGCCTTTTAAATAAGGGAGCCACTGCACATATCAAAGACCACATTCAACGCACACTGTAAACAGGACACGGCATCACAAAAATTCAGCAGCAGGCCAATGCTTTCATAAACATTGGCCAACGTACCGTCAGTGAAGTCCAACGCGTACACTGGAAATCTTCGTGCAATGTCATCAGAAATCCCCTTGCCAACGTTGAGAAACTCATGCAGCTAAAGAAAGGAAGGAAGTGCTGTGTCAGTTTAAAGGCTCACGCATTGTTAAAGAGATTAACCTCCTTATTCAGTAGCGATAGGAGCAAAACTGCTCATTTTGAATAGGGCATTCAAATCAGATTTTCGTAATGATAATAAAAATAAACCCTCTGGACTTCAATTTATATCTTCAAAAGGATTGTAAAAGAGAAAATCCCCCAGACCACCCTGTTTTCCTCCCTTCCTTCCCTTCTCCCCCTCCCATTCATATCTGCACCCCTGCCGTGCAGGTGAGGGAGCTGATGCACTGCGTGGAAGTGACTCGCTGTCAACACCCTGGCCAACAGCAGGATCAGACCTTAGGGTGCTGGATAACACCTGGGTATCCATGGAGTAAGCATCAGGTCAGAGATACCTTTCCCACCTCTCCAGATAACTTATTTCTTTAGATGCCACTGGAAACACAAGTGTTATGAGGAGTGGCTGAGGGAGCTGGGGAGTTCAGCTGGAGAAGAGGAGGTGAGGGGAGACCTCATCCCCTCTGCAGCTCCTGAAAGGAGGGGGTAGCGAGGAGGGGTCAGGCTCTGCTCCTCAGCAACAAGTGATGGGATGAGAGGAAATGGCCTCAAGTTGTGCCAGGGGAGGGTGAGGTTGGATATGAGGGAAACATTTATACACTGAAAGGGTTATCAGGCACTGGAATGGGTTTGTCCAGGGGAGTCCCCATCCCTGGAGGTGTTTAAAAGACGGGTACGTGAGGTGCTTAGGGACATGGTTTTGTAGTAGGGAGGTTAACTGTCAGACTCAATCGTTTTAGAGGTCTTCTCCAACCAAATGATTCTATGAAACACTTCCTCCAAATCCACCTGAAGCCTCTGAAGGGGGATCCCCAGCAAATGCTCCCTTCCTTGGCATCACCACAGAAAAGGGAGACCTCAAATCAACATAGTAGGGGAACTAAGACTGCACCTCAAACTGCACCAAAAAGGGGACAGGCTAGAATAACTTCATACAATCAAACTGTAGTTTGTTTAAAGGCAGTAAAATCATTGTGAAAGGGTTCCAAAAGTCTAACACATTTCCTTTTATTCCTGGTTTGGGGGTCTGCAAGGTGCAGTACAACTGTTTTTACGATCTGATGCACACCACAAGCAATATGGAGTTTTTCAGAAATACGTGACAGCTGCTATTGACTTACAGCCTCCCAGTTCTCACCACCACTCCTCACAGAAAGCACATGGAGAGCATCACAGTAGGCAACACTTGCAAATGAGGCACTTGTCAGATTTTTTTTCCTGTTATCCTCGACTCCGAGGACCCATACTACTCTGAAAAATCAAATGCACCTTTATACAGTGCTAATTACCCCAGCTGTCTCAGCTAGAGCATTTCATATGTTTGCTGCAGAATGAGACACTGAAGAGTTATAACCTCTGCTAGGGAGTGTAAAAAGAAAAAAACCAAACCACAGATCCAAAATTTACACCAACAGATCATGTCAGAGTAGCATGGACATCTTCCCTACTGCTTGGCTGGTTTAACTGATGAAAACTACTGCTTTCGAAAGGGCTTGACACTGCAGTGCTCATTTAAGAGACTACATACAACTTTACCTTTTCTGATGGGACTCGCCTGCCTTGCAGTGCCAGGAAGATCAGAGCCACCAATAAAACACAGCAAGGAACCCTCTCCTTTAGGAGGCATACACCGGGCACAGCAAACATTATGGTTTGATCCCTCAGAGGACCAGCTCTATCAGTGATGAACACATCTCATATTTCACCAACTTCAGTCAATTCTGTGGTACTTTGCATTTTGCCAATACACCTGTGTTACTTCAAGCCAGTTTCCACTCTCCAACTTGAACAACCAAGATGAAAAATACTGCAGACACCCACACAACATCTGCATTTTAAGCATTTCCGAAAAATGCTATGAGCCAAAACCATATTTGGAGGCATATTTGGACATCAAAGCCATATGCACTCAAAAAGCTATTTAATTTTTCACCCCCAGAAAGACATTCCTGAAGGCACGAGTCAGTCAGACACTCACAATGACTTTAATGACTAATATGTTTACTCGTCTCGCTGCAGTGAGCACAGGAAACGATGCTCAGGGTATCTCATCTTCAGGGGAAGATGCTGCTGCCCCGGGGCTGAGAGTGGGATGGGGAGGGAAGGGGCACCCATGCATATTGCCTGTTCATAGGCAACAGTGAGTGGAAGAGAAAACCACTTAAATTCTTGTCCCATGAGGCACATTGAGAGATGTGCAGTGGGTTATGTCTGAGAACCCCGATCCCTTCACACATCTGTTGCATGTGTGCAAGTTTAGCCTAGGGTGGGGCATGGGGTTGTCAACCTAAATCTCATCAGTGGCTAAGTATGGGGAAGAGGGGAGATTTGGACTGGATATGAGGAAGAAATTCCTCCCTGTGAGGTGGTGAGGCCCTGGCCCAGGTTGCCCAGAGAAGCTGTGGGTGCCCCCTCCCTGGCAGTGCCCAAGGCCAGGTTGGCCGGGGCTTGGAGCAGCCTGGGCTGGTGGAGGTGTCCCTGCCCATGGGGGTTGGACTGGGGGGGCTGTGAGGTCCCTTCAACCCAAACCATGCTGTGATTCTGTAATTATATATGGCAAATCCTTCTCTTTCCTCTCTGCCCTGCTAACTTCGTACTCAACTTGGCTTGCACTGAGGAGAGAAAAGACCAAGTTTACTGACCTCTGAAGGTACTGCCCCTTTTTCATTTTACTTTTATCTCCCAACCTATCCACCATGCATCTTCATCATCTAACTCCAACTCCAGACACTTTTCAGTCTGGCTTTTGCCTCCTGCCATCTTCTGAGCTTGCACATCATGGAGGCAACCAAAAATTCTGGTAAGGACAACGGTAACACTTCAGTCTTGCCCTTTTTGCTTTGCTTCCTCGTACCCTCTGGTGCTGAGAATTCTTTGGACAGAGATTTCCTTCCTTTTTCTCCTTCAGCGGGTCATTTGGCTGACCCATTGGCTTTCCACTCCTGTTCATGATGGCACCTCTCTCACAGCCTGCCATCTTTTTAATTTAACATCCTGATGGTAGGTGGCCTCATCCAGGTAGCCTTTCTTTCCCAGAGTTGCACCCCCTACCAAACTCAAGGCTTATTAGCCTTCTATAGTGCTATATACAGAGCTGCTTGAACTGCAGCTCAAGTACTCAGCACCAAATTCTCCTTCAATCTCCTGTTCTTCCCTTCTGTAAGCCCATCCAGTACTTTGCCCATGTTGCTCCTAGTAGAGAGGGAGGAAAGAACAGCAAAGAGGAGCACACAAAAAAATCCTAGACAGAGTTAATGCATTTTCTACTTTCCATTTTACAGATCCCTCCAGGTCTCTTGCCATAAACCACCATTGTTTGGGTTAGAGGCTAAACCTATGAGTTACACAGCCAAATGGAAAATATCAGCTCCAACATCATCGACCCTTTCTCAATCCTCCCCTAAAGTACTGCGTGGTTCACAACTATTTTACACAGCCTAGGAACACACGTTATTCTCCCTCCTTCTGATGCTGAGCTGACATAGCCCAGCCCTGTGAGCAAACCCACAAAAAGTATCAGACAAAAATCACAGCCAGAGCATCAGAACTGTTAGCAGCTCCTCCGTGAACAAAATCACAATCAGACGCCTCAGTAAACGAGAGGATTTCAGGCTGGTTTAATTATGACTGAGTACGCAGCCTTGCCTAAATAATCCTCCAAGGTGAGCCAAAGCAAACTGGCTGTGCTGTAGGCATAGCATTGTACGCAGCCATCATGTCCCCTTCAGTATTTTAGCAGAGGTAAAAATCAAGCATTTGAGGCCCGTTTCTCCCCCATCACTGCAGGATCAATGGAAGAAGGGAGGCAGATTTTTATGCTACCAAGAGGCTTCACTCTCCCTGAAGGTTCACGTGTAATAATACAGTAGCTTCAGATTAGGGTATTTATTTCACCAGTGGTTCACAGGCTGAAATTACACCTCTGGTCTCATATAACTTGGTGCTCATATTAAATGCTTCCTTTCTAGAAGGCTGTCACACAGGGCAGGGAGAAAGAGATGCTGCTGGAGGTGGCTCTCATGCAGGCTATGATCTCAAATCAACCTCACTTCTCCAGGTAAATCTTTGCTTGCCAGGAAAAGCAATCTCCATCCCAGCTCTTCAGGTCTATGCTGGCAAGGCAGCGTCGGGGACAGCTTCTTCCAAGAGCTATGAGAAAAGCAGTTACTACTACACATTACAACTCCTGAGAGAGCTGAGGGATAAAACCTTTTAAAAACAAGGATTTACCAAATCCAGCCCAAGAAAGGTCAATGCCAAGAGCAAGTGCTAAAGAAACAAGCCTCACTAGCTACAGTAATAGCTCAGAGCCATCAAAGGTCTGCCTGGCCAAGGCAGGTAGGAACCACCACTTCCCAGGGCCAACACCTACAAGCTCATCATTACATCCAGCCCTCCTGCTCAAACCACAGAGCAGAAATTCCTCTGCAGATAATTAAAAAAGGCTGCTTGCAGCACAAGACAGAGCCAAACACTTGAACCAAAAACTCTATCGAAAGACCAAGTGCAAAGGGTTAAACCTACTTTACCCAAATGATGTTACCACAACTACTCCAAGTGCTACCACTCAGAATGACACAGGTTTGAAGGGGGTTTTAAGACCTACTGCAAACTGAAGAGCAGGTATGGGGTCTAGTGAAGCTCAAAGTGCTACTTATAAGCAAGGGGATTTTGCAGGAAAAACACGAGCTTTGCTCATTTCCAGATGTGCAGATCAAAACCTCTTACTTCTATTCCAGGAAAAAATAAAAGTGATAAGTTAACCAGCTTCTGCACTGCAGGCAACCCAAAGCTTTAAGGTTACATGTAATTCAGGGACAGGAGCAGCAAGCTGGAGATGGCACAATTTGTTTTTCAGGTATGCTGTCTGGTTAAAGAATGGATTTCTGAACGGAAAAGCAAAGCAATGACCAATACACAGGAAATTCCAGAAAAGAAAGCAGAGTTACAGCATTTCCCTCGAACTTGAGTACAAAGCAAGTAACGTTATGCAGAGCTACAGATCAAACAGGGAGAAGTCAGGCCAACTACTGACAGGCAACTTAAGTGAAATTACCATGCAGGGATGGCCAAGAAAGCTTTTGGCTGTGGGATAGACAAGCAGCAGCTTCTTCAGAGACTTCTGGTTGTAAGGATTAAGTACCTTGGACTGACAATGCACAGATCAATTAATCCCACCCTTGACTGAGCATCCGGATTCAAAGTCCAGTAACCATTTCAACCCTCTACTGCCTCTGCATCCCTTTAGCATCTGCCTCTTCAAAGTGTGTTTTTTCAGGTTTACAGCAGGAGCTGAGGAAAGTGGACATACAAACAGTGGCTGTTCGAAGAAATCTCAGCACTGAGAGCTTACTAAGATTCATAAAATGGTTTGGGTTGAAGGGACCTCACAGCCCCCCCAGTCCAACCCCCATGGGCAGGGACACCTCCACCAGCCCAGGCTGCTCCAAGCCCCGGCCAACCTGGCCTTGGGCACTGCCAGGGAGGGGGCATCCACAGCTTCTCTGGGCAACCTGGGCCAGGGCCTCACCACCTCACAGGGAGGAATTTCTTCCTCATATCCAGTCTAAATCTCCCCTCTTCCAGTTTGAAAACATTCCCCTCCATTCTATCACTCCATCTTTTGTAAAAAGTCCCTCCCCATCTCTCCTGTAGCCCTTTCAGGTCGTAGAAGGTGCTCTAAGGTCTCCCCGGAGCCTTCTCTTCTCCAGGCTGAACAACCCCAACTCTCTCAGCTGTCTCCATAGCAGAGCTGCTCCAGCCCCTCAGCATCTTCACAGCTCTCCTCTGGGTGGAGAAGAGGAAGGTTATCCTCCTCTCTGGAGGAGATCCCAATGGATGCAAGCAGCACAAGTACTTCATCTCCTTAATCTAAACCCCTTGCATTTACACATTTGGACACCACTGAAGCAGGGACACAGCAGATGTTGACCAGTCTTACCTTGAGGGGCTTGGGACCATGCGATTTGTGCCCATCGCTCATCCCCGAGGGTCTCTGATTCACCACTGTCAACAAGTGCCGTTGGTGGACTAAGGCTTCCTTGAACTCCTCTTCAGTTTTGGTTTCTAGGAGCTTCTGCCGAAAGGTTATGTCCGAAAACATTGTGGCAAAGGTCCTGCCCACTTCTGTAGCAGTCTTGGTACTTTTCTGAGTGGAAAAAGGACAGAAAAAAAAACCTTGTAAAACTATTTTCTTTCACTTCCAAAAGGTAAAACCAATTATTTGCCCCACTGGGCACCACCTGAAGAGTAAGCTGCAAGAGTCTTTGCTATCCTGCAGCATCTCAGCATCACTGCTACTGGGATGGAAATACACTGTAGTCAAGGCTCCTGCAGGTAGAAGTGTCCTGATGTCTTTTCTTGAAGACAGATTTTTGTGTACGCCTGCTTTGTTAGCTTCCTGTTTTCTGGGCATTAAAACTCAACTCAGTTGGCCTCTCTGGGGTAATTCTGACAGCACAAGCAGAGATTTAGAGCTCTCAGCTGAAGCAGCTGCTGGTGCAGAGGAAAGCTTAGGAAACAAGCAGCTGAGCATGCACACAAGCAGCAGTGTCTGTCTTCACCAAATGCCTGGAAGGGACAAAAATGTTTGCTCACAAACATTAAAAAGGAACAAGTGCCTATTTGCAGGCTTTAATGTTTCTGTGAACCACAGGGCTGATCTTTGAGGGTCCAGCTTCAATGGTATCCAAGCTCACTTTCCTATTGTTCCAAGCACCTTGGAAATTAGATGCAAAGGCAACAGCAAAGGAGATGGAGCTCCCCATCCCTGCACAAAGCCACCAAAACCAAGCTCTGCACATCCTGACCTGCTCAACTGCTCGTACCACTTTGGTCAGGACAGATAAGAGACTTGCCAAGGCAAAGTTATGCCGAATCACAGCTCAGTAAGAGATCTTTGTGATGCAAAGTTTTAACCCCCCTGCCTTAGCTACACTCAGCACTCATCATGCAGCAACTGCTAGACACCCCCAATCAACCACCCTCCCTTTGGACAGTTTCCAAGCTCCTCGCATTACCATGAAAGTAGTAGCGAGCATTACGTGGTTCATCTGAATTAGTTTTCGTGATTCATAAGAAAACAGAGGGACAATTTCTCCATGAACACAAACAAATAAGTCAGTGCTGCTTGACGCAAAGGCATGGACATGTGGGTGGCACCACGCTGGTCCTAAAGTCATCACTCACTGCCCTGCCTCCACCTCTCCTCCAACACAGGGAATGTCCCTTTAGATGTGCTCACTAGTATGTGTTCAATTTAGGTTTCTGGGGAAGGGTTTGGATTTAAGTGAAGATAACCTGTCCAGGGAGTTGCTTTTACAGGTTTTAAGCTTGGTCCTTTCAGACTGAAGCAGCCTGGATTTGCCATCACAGGGGTGGCTTCTCCTTTCACCTCTAAGCAGCAGTGGTCCTTGGGCTGGATGCTGTGAGGGGTTATTTCAGGTTGCCCAAAGCTGCTGCCTTGCTTTGCTTTCCCAGAGAGAGATGCATGGGTTGGAGGAAGAGCACAGAGATTTGCAAGAGAACTCAACTTCCATATTAGAGAAGGCCAAGGAACTGGACTCCTCAGCACAACAGATGCCCACTTTCTCAAGCAAAGCTCATTTAATCTGTTACTGTCAGCAGGTTAATTATTTTAACTGCTGCACCAGAAATGCGTACTTAGAGCTGGCTAGATAAACTCATTTAAAATAAAAAGCATATTGGCAACTGCAGCTCTGGCTCGGCCTCCACTCCCTTTCCTTAATTTGATGCCGTCCATTGGAACTGTGAACTTTCAAGTGGATGCAGAGCTGTTCGCCGGGTGCTTTGCACGTAGCTGGCTGGAGATAAGCAAACTGCCATACAACGAAAGAGATCAATGCAACCGCACGCAGGATCAGCTTGGTCACCTGCTGCTTTTCATAAGGAACGTCAATATGTTTTCAGCCTGTTGGGCTTGAGATCTATGCCAAAAGCATTCAACTGCTCAGTTGGGAATATCTGCCAGAAATCCTGGGAAATAAGGAAACACCAGTATTTCCATTTAAACAAGGGTGGTGATGGAGCAGGGAGGAGACAGACTGACCAGACTAGAAGGTCCCGAGGTCACACCGAAAGCATTGAAGGGCAGGAAATTGAAGCAGGATATGTCTTGTTCCAGACAAGGTCCTCAACCTCTCAGCACCTTCCCAAAGCACAGACCTGGTAGCCCCAAGGTGTAAACAGCCAGCTGAAGTGTGAAAAGGTCTTGAGCTTTGAACTCCTTGACCATTAGCTAGAACACCACATCTTCATCAAGCCAGTGCTTTCTAGGAAGGCAGGATGGTGATCCCCAATTGACCTTGATGCCCCCCACGATACTGCAGTAAATGTGGACTACTAGGTCATTTGTTGGCCAGTAAGTACACTTAAGCAAGATTCAGCCTTGCTGTTTTGAGTGCCAAAAAGCTATGAAAGCACATCCCGTAGGACATCAAAAGCACAGCCTGACCTTGCAAACACCCCAGGCCTTAAATAGTCTCACCCATTCCACAATAGTACTCACAAAACTACACCTTTCTCTTAGTTATATCAGTCCATCTACAGCTGCTGCAACCACATCTGCAGCACAACTGTCAGACCCATCAAGAGTTTGCTGGGAAGAAACCCAGACCTTTACAGCAGGGCATCAGCTGCAGACCCACAAGAGCCCTTCACGAGCCTGGCTTTAAGCAGGAACAGCATTCCTTACCTCTAAAAATAGTGACTAAACTGGTAAAGCTGGAAGGGGAATATGTAGAGTATTACATGCATCATGGCAGCAGCTCTAGCAAAAAGTGTATGGGGACTACAGACACATTTGATCTCCTCCCATTCAGGCTAGAGGCCATTCTCCAGTATGAGACAAGGACACAGCTGACAAATCTACCCCTCACAGACACTTGGCATAAACCATCTTGAAAACTGCTGAGAAGATCTTGAGCCTTTCACATCCCCTTGTGTTTATAAATAATATATGGTCATTAACTCTAGAAGAAGACCAAGGAAAAGCAACACTGGGAGAACACTCGTAAGTGCCAGAGCCAACAAGAGTGCAATACTCACCATTTTAGGAGGAGCCAGGACTAATATCACAAATCTCACTTCGCAGGAGTTCTCACCCCAGTTCTGAGGCCTCTCCAGGCGGCTGATGCAAACATGACGTCTCTGGAGGGACTTTATAGTGCAACTGCCAAGGAAGAAGGCATTGTTACACACGGCACTGTGACACATGGCATGCTATCTCCTGGTGTGCGAGGTTTATAAACAAACATTTCAACCTTGAGAGACACAAAACGTTGTTGGTTGTGAAAGGGTCACTCCGAAAGTCTTAAGCAGTGACTTTGTTAGCCCAGTTCTGCTAAACTCCTCTGTACAATTTGACATCCGTGTTTTTATGGAAAATAAATGTCAAGATTTCAGGGTGCAAAATCAAAAGAGAGTGCAACATACCTAGCACTTGCAGTGCTACAGAAGCTTCTACAAAAAAGCCTTCTTAGAAAAAAAAACCACAAACCCACCACGTACAGTACTGGAAAGCAGTTTACACTTCATTCCACCTGATCTCCAAAAGTGCTTCTGGAAACACTAAGGCATGGTGCCAAACCAATATATTTCCACTTTTGCCTTGGGCAGATCTCTGTTTGGCTTTCCCTATTTGTCCTCAGCTTTTATATTTTTCACATCTCTGGTACAGGTGTTACAACACCAACCCCTGAGGAACACCTCTCATCACTGCTGTCCGCTTGGACGTGGAGCCATTGACCACAACTCTGGGGTATGGAGAGGAAAAACTGACTCTAAAAGGCTGCTCTTTGTTATTGAGTTGCTTCATACAAGCTACAAGCACATACAAGCTAGTTTTCCTGGCAGCCAGGCCAAAACCTTGTGTCTCTCTCAATCAGGAGTCCACCGTTTCCTTACCTTGAGGGACTGGGAGAGCGTGCAACAAGATCTCACAGTGCTTAGGCAGTAATGAAAGATTTAGCAACACAGAGCACATTCTCAAGACGCTGAGAAACCCACTGTCATCATTACCCATTTTGATCTGGAACAGTTTTATCCATAGACTTCTCACACCTATGAGACAGGTTTTTCCAAGTCCTCTGTAAAAGAGCTTTATTGGTACTGACACATGCATCCGAATCCCATTATCAGATACACCACTAAAACTGAGTGAGGGATTTCCAGCCTTGTTTAGGACGATGCATGGACACAGTTTAAGTCAGTAATACCTTTACACATCAGATTGAGCTGGTTTAGTGAGGGTAAAACCCGATTTAAACAGGTGCCATAGAGAAGGTCTAATGCACCTGAGCACAGAGAGGAGAAACAGTGCCCTTGTGCAGAATGCAGCTTATGCAAGCCTGGTCTTGCTGTTATATCTCTATTTTGGGGGGGAAAATGGTGTCTCAGCACTTTTAGTGCAAGGCTAAGTTACTTCTGCCCATGCATCATTCAGCATCTCAAGCTTTTCTTCAAATTTAACCCATTACTCAGCTGACTTAAACCCAGCTATTCCCTGTGTAGCACTTACAGCTCCCACATTGCTGTTTTAATTCCAGAATCCAGCTACAAGTATAAAACAAACCGAAACTGCAGTCCCTAGTAGACTTGTGCAAATATTTGTAAAGGACAAAAAGAAGTCGTGGTTCAGCGTGGAGAAATCCCAAGTTATGCAAGACTGCAAGCAAAACTCTGCACAGCTCAGGCCAAGAGGAGAGCCACTTTGAAAACGAAGCAGATTTTCTCAAGTACCACTTAAGTTCCCACTGAGAAAAAAATAAATCTGAAGGGTAAATAGCCAAAGCCCCAGAAACCCTGAGAACTAGCAAGACATTTTCAGCTGACTCTAAATCAAGTCTGGTTTGGCCAAAGCCTCCAAGTTCCCTTTTGGTTTGGGTTGAGCTAAATTTGATTCTGCTTTGGTTTGGCCAACAAGCTGAAAAAAAACCTATTTTTGCCCAGTATTAGTCACACAAGGAAATGATGGGCTATGATTTAATGAGATGCCAGGTTGTGTTCTCAGCAATTTTATCTTGATCCTCCAATAATTGAGCTCATAAAAAG
>NW_010184938.1:38156-47829 GCF_000695765.1 Mesitornis unicolor | reverse complement strand
TATAGTGCCCATTCCTTCTTCGCTCTCCTCCTCTTTCCAGGCTGCGTATCCAGGGTGGCACTCGGATGGTGAGAACTGGCATCGCTCCACCAAAACCACTGATGCACCAAGTCACACATGCCACAGGTCTGCCCCACACCCAAGATGTTATCAGAGTAATAACACATTTCTCAAACAAACCATAAAAAAAAGGGTGAAACTGCCGAGACCCAAGAGAAGCAGAAACCCCCTTTAGACAGGGCAAGAAAGGAAGTTAATTCCGAAACAAATTATCCCCTGCAGTAAGAAAAAGCGCCCAGCAGAGGTAATCAGCTAGCCAGCCTTTTCCTGTCCCAGTGCAGAATAACAATGACACTTCTTGTTCTCATCCACTGCAAATAAATCTTCCTCCGCAGAGCTGCTCCAGGCACAAGCTTTCAGAAACCAGAGTCTGCAAGCGAGGAATGAAGCTGTGACCAGCAAGCCAGCTCACCCGCAGCTTGGCGCAAGGCTGCTTCAGCAATGAAGCCGCTGCAAGCTGGATATGGTTTTGGACTGGTAAATGCACTTCGTCAGGCTCCAGAAAGACTCATCCTCTCTCGCAGCTAATTTCTCTAGGGGAAAATATTTCCTACAGGTCAACGCATAAGGAGACACCTCCTCCTCCCTGTAACACATGCTGCAGGCACTGAAACGAGTCATCCTCTCCAACACATCACCTTCAGGACTCAAATTCCTCATGGAGGGTTTGAATTCAATAACCCCTTCTCATAACAGCACCCTCAAGAGCTTCAGCTCTCCAGTATAACCCAGGACAGCTCAATAAGGATGGTACAGGCACTTAAAATAATTGGGTCTTTGAACCCAAAGAACACTTGAGATGATGGTAAGAAGTCTAGAGAAGAGGCTCTTGCTACAAGACTCCAAATCTTGCAATCAGTCCTCCCATTTTCCTCTTTGAAAGGGGACTATTCTGAGGAATACGCAGTGGCTGAAGCATCTCTATTTGAAATCTATTCAACAGCTAAACCAGAAGCAATCATCTTCCTATAAACTCACAGACCTCTGTATCCGGACAATTTCTTAAACATGTGAAATGAGCTTTGGTTTCACTTTTGTCGAGAAATCCATTAGTGACACGTGTCACACAACCATTGATTATAGAGTACAGAGAAGTTACTACTCAAGCTTTCTATCTCAACAGCAGCCTTGCTTGATATCCAAAATAACCTCACAATACCTGTTTTTGAAAGGCTACCTGGGTTTTCTGTGTTAAACTCCTCCACAGGAGTCCTTGCAAGGACACACTATATCAATCAATTTTATAGCAACACAGAGGACAAACCACTCAGCCGCTCTCATCACTTGCAGAGAAGCTTCTTCCTCTGCTTTGTCTGTTAAGGCAGCTTTAGCAAATCAGTTCAATGCACTGAAAAGAAGTCCTTCACCAATCCACGTGCCCTATCGGTGCAGCCAAAGGAAACTGCTCTTCAGCTACTCAATACAGACTACAGTGCAGCTTGCTTTCATGATTTTTCTAAGGACTCAACTGGGGAAGAAAGCAATTACATCTCCTGGCAAGAATAATAAGGCCTAGAAGTTGTGATGCCTGGGGAATTCCACTCAGCTCGGGCACCATTAGTTTGATAACTTCACAGCTGGTGTTTCTCCTAGAAGGACATCAAGGAGATAGATCCACTAACATTAACAGTTGCATTAACATCCTTAGCATAAGGGTTTTTTCACGCCAAGGGAAAAAAGAAATAAAAATAGCTATTTTGCCTGTTATACCTCCATTTGTCAGACAGCAAAAGAAAGAATTGGGTGTGATAAGATTTAGCTTGAGATGACAGCCACTTCCCCCTATATTCTCTCCATTGGATAAGTGGGGGAGCTTCCTTGGGCTCTGTGAGCCACAAAGCTGTGCAACACTGAGCCAACAGCTCTCATAGGAGCTTCTTCCTCACCTTTCCTGATCCAGACAGGCAAAGCATCCAGTTTACCCACTCCAGGCTCTGGGAGGTTCATGGGGAACTCTGAGCACTCTCCTAGCAGTACTTCTACTACCTGCTGCAGTCACTGCATGCTGCAGGGTTACTGAAGTATCTCCCTAAGCTTCTACGAACAGCACAGGATCCTCATGCTAAATAAATGATTAAATCTGAGGTTAAGAATTCAGCAATCCCAGCAGTCCCTGTTCTGGGACAGGTCTGGCTGTCCCTCATCCCAGTTTGTGTCTTGCAGTTCTAGCAAATGCTACAAACAGGAGAAAAAAGATTTGTATCCATGGTTTCTAAGGTATGAGATCACGTCCTTCACCGACCAAGCTGATCTGTAACTCTGAAGATTTGCTTTCTAGTTAGAAAACGATCATGTACACAAATACCTATCAACCTTCATTCTTCTGGAGCTGAAGACTGCTGGTTAGTGGGGTATGAAGTTCTGTGCTGCTGCTCAGCTACACAGAATTCTAATGAAGGATTATCAAGGTTTCCGTAAGCTTATGTATCCTGGTATGGATTCAGCAAGATCAGGTTTTGGTCATCTTGACAAAAAAAAACCCCAAAACCTAACATGAATCAGAAGCCAGTTGTCTTCCTGGGCTTCAGTGGACCATTCAAACCTTAACATCTTCAGTTCCTCTGGTTTTTGTTCTGTCCTGTGGCTGCAGCCCAGACGCACATGGTACATCTGACCTCGCTGGTGGTTCAACACATCCGACATGGCTTTGTTTTGGTTTTCTTTTGCTTTTCTGACTCTAAGCTAATTTCAATTTTAATATTTCCCCCTCAAAAATCAATGCAGAAGCAGCACTACTAAAACCATGTCTAAGCTGCTCTTCCTCATCAATGTAATCCTATCATTACACTCGAGCCTCTCTCATTCACTAGGAATAAAAAAAGTTAGTTAAGGTGCACAAAAACCAGTAGTGCTAATTTAAGATTTATCAAAGAGCATAGATGAAGTGCAAGGGTAAGGGACAGGAGGCATCTTAAAGGCCATTCACTAGGAATAAAAAAAGTTAGTTAAGGCACACAAAAACCAGTAGTGCTAATTTAAAATTTATCAAAGAGCATAGACGAAGTGCAAGGGTAAAGGACAGGAGGTATCTTAAAGGTTCTTCCCACTCCACATGGGAAAATTTTCATCAACAAATGCCTTTTACTTCAGAGTTTTGAAAGTTGTTTTGCAATCTGACTTCAAGAGAAAAAAAAATAAGTAAGATCTAAAAATATGGTTCCCAATCTATTACACAATAGCTGCAGTAGAAATACACGGCAATAATTAGATAATTATAGTTAATAACTCATCACTGCTTTCCCACCACTTTCTTCTCCCTCTTCAGAGTAACAAAAGGAAGAAACAAGTTTTGCACAAGACACCTTCAGGCTGTAAGCTTATTTTTCAAATCCTGTCTTGTCATGGAAGCCAGTATTACTCACATGGTTGTGTTTAAAGCTTTGGCACACTTTCTACGGAAAGGCTGAACATACCCTTTACAGCTTCACATATATAATCAGTGTTTGTATCATGACCTCTAGAAAGGCTTTGTTATTAAGAAGTCGAGGCTCTCCACAGAGCCATGTCACATGCCACAGTAGAAACTTCCACCCTCTACCCTTCCTAGACTAGGATGTACCTATCCTTACTGCTGCTACCCTACCTATGGCATCCAAAGGGGAGAAAACTGTTCAGAAGCCTTCTTGGCTGACCTGTATAAACTTATTTTCTTAACCATAAGAGTAGAGCTGACAGTAGCACATGCAGCACACACATTTCCCAGTTCCCTTATTTCATAGAAGAGAGTCTCAATATGCAAATAGTTACCTTTTCACACACAGACCACATTTTTCTCTTTCATAAGAGATTAGAAACAAAAGGTAGGTTTTTTGTTTGTTGGCTTATTTTGTGTGTTTGTTTTTAAAGTCATCTGTTTCCAAGGCAGAATACTCTACATTTTTTCCAGCCATAAGCAGAGTGTAGGAGAAGCAGCGCCAGCAGAAGCCAGGCTGTTGTGACAGTTGTCCCAGCAAACTGGCTGTGAAGCCTAAAATGTGCATGCACTCCCTAAGCCTTTAGGCACCTATCCAAAACATCCCAGTCATTTCTCTGGGAATTAAGATACTTCTGCACAATATTTTTTCAGCATTCTTAGCTTGTTAATACCAGTTTTTGATAGCATCCAAGAGCTCAATGCCATGTAGAGATGGTGGTCATCTCTGCTCAGGCTGCTGTTTGACCATTGAGAAAGAGGAAGAGCCCAGTGATGAGACTGAAATCCCACATGCATAGAAAGAGAGGGCATCGCCATCCCAATTTACAAGGGCATATTGTGAACTGCTGATCTCCCCAGCAGCAGGAAATACTCAAAGTTTTGAGCAGCAATGGGTTCTGCCAACCTAACCCAGGTACTTACATGATACAGAGCCAGGACTGCTGATACTGCACCCCTGTGACTGTCGCCGTGACCCCCTGAATTGTATCTGATAAGAGGTGAACTAGAAGAAGAAGAGAGGGCAACATTAAAGGCTGTCCATATTCAGTTGGCAACTGCAAATAACATTTCCTTTCAAATAGAAGCTGAGTACTAATACCAAGCATACTTATTTAATCTGCGCGGCAGATTGATGCAAGGACAGGGGATGACAACAAAGAAAGATGGAAACATTTGTTCTGATGCTTTTCAATTTTGTTCTTGGACTATTCACAGCATGAAAAGGCAGCTGTTTTCTCCTCCCAACATCAACCGACTGCAAGATTAGGTTATTAGATTAGCAGTATTCAACGCACACACACAGATAGGATTGGAAGAGGTGTCATCTTTGACTCCTCTGTCCCCTCTCCCCCTCTTCCTAATTACTGTTCTCGGAGTATTTTATGGCACTGCTTAAATTCTCTTTATTGGCACAAAGCCTAAATTAGAGAGATTACAAATGCAAAGCTCTATGACAGGTAGCAAGAAGTAACCAAAGCATGAACATGCTTACTACATGCTCAGGACTCGACATATCTGTTAAACAAATTCACTCAGGCTGTGACAGTTACATTTGAGGTGCGATGGACATGTTTGTATATTCATTCCTGTTGACTCTGAAACATCAGGGGTGCCTACAGAGAAACAATGCTTAGTTAAGCTTCTTTCCATCTTGGGCTAAAAGTAGCGTTTTAGACTATGCTATGACATTAGCTGATAGCTTAAGATGATACATAAGCCAAAAACATTGGCGAGGGTCATCCCAGCTGATTTTCTGGAGAAAAACAAAGTGCCTCTCATCCCTTCCAATGGGCTGGGAGCAATGCGAAGGCTCAGCCCTCCCCAACCAATTACTCATCCAAAGCAAAGTTCCCCAGCCTGTGTGAATTCAGATGGAGAACCACAAGGCAAAGGAGCTGTTTCTGAAGGGATACCAGCAAGTGTCTCTTTGCTGAAGAGCATCAGACACTTGTCTGAGGAAAACCACATTTAATGGGTCCAAACAGACAAGACACTCCAGTGCTGTAGACTTCTCCCCCCCTACTATGTCTCATCTTAATGAAACAGGGGCAAGACTCCACCAAAACATAAAAACCCCAGGGACATGAAACCCTTCAGCCAAAATAAAACCCCCAGTGTCACAAGCACCATGCAAGGCTGGGGACCATGCAGTAGCATGTGCTCAACACACCACCAATGGGAACGATGACAGTTTAGCAGTAACCCGCAGGCAAAAGCAAATCAAGAGTTGATTACCATTCCCTTCTCGTGGGGTCCCTGAATCCGTGAATAAAGTGCTCATGATTTTTTCAAAGTTGCAGCTTGGTTCTGTATTCTCGGGATCTTCAGCGAAGTGTTTCAGCATCTCCCGAAGAACATCATCCAAGGAAGTGGCCGTTTCGTCAAGGATGATGCTGGCTCTGGCCAAGAACCCATCCAGGTCTCTGTGAGCTCTGACTTCCTCCTCAAAATTCTTTAACTTCAGGTACTGTATTAAGAAGAGGTCAGAGCATTAGACAGCTGTACACAATACCTTAGAGCTAAGGCCTAGGGTTTGTGAAGTTCACAAGCAGCTTTGTTGGAGTCACTGCCACCAAACCAATGATTCTGGAGTCACTTTGACCATTCAGATCACTCTATAGAAGAAAAGGAGATTTACATTATATTATTAACACACATTTTCAAGTCTTATCCTAACAGAATCACCATAGCTGAATGTCTGGGCACTATTTACACTCTGACATTCAAAGCAGAATTTAAATATTTAGTGTTTTTTGCCTAGGATAAAGCACAATTTGCCTAAAGGCAAAAATGCTTAAGGTAGCGTGTAAAATCCTCTTTAGGTTTAAATAATTCAAGGACTATGCAGAAATGTGGGAAAAGTTATTTGTAAGAAATGGACTCCGAGCTCAGCAGCTTGAAAAACTACCAGTATGCATCTCAAGGCAACTTAACCCAGTTTTTCCTCAAACTGGGAGCCATCTCTCCCCAGTGCTCCCAGTCAGGGAGCCTGAAGTGGGACATGGGGAATGCCACCCAACCCATCACTTTTTATGACATTTAAGTTTCTATAGTTCCCACTCTCGAGAAAGTTTTGGAATCAAAGCTTTGAATCGATGTCTGATCGGAGGAGGGAGAAATAATAAAGACAGAAGACAGAGACTGATTCAGTCTCTGTATTTGTCAGCTGTGAAGTTCGTTAATTGGGCGATCAAACTGCAAATGCATTGTTCCCATTTCACAGTCCTTGGAAATCCACACGCACAATTAGCACCTCCAGTACTGCTCAAGGACTGACAGTCCTGTCTTGTCCTTCAACGGCGTGACATTGAGTGAGGAAATGGGATGTTATATGGATTTTCCTTCCAACGGGAAGCCAGCCAGGCTTGAATCATGATGTTGAAGACCAGATTGTCAAGATACATTTAAACCCCCAGCTCCCCTTAGGCTCAGTAAGAATCAAGCTCCAGATTGCTTTTACAAATCTGACACCAAGTTGTCTCCATCATCAAGACCTTGGCACATTCCCCTCCCCAAGCTACAGGACCACCCCAGAGCCTGAGTCATGGATCCTCTCCTCTCACACATAGCCTTCTCTACCTTTTCCATTTATAGCCTAGACAGGGGAAAAAAATGCTAACATCTGACTAATTACTGTAATTATCACAGCAACTATCAAGTTGTCAGTACACATCCATTGCAATTAGCGCTGTTTTACTTTGCATCAATCACTCCTTACACAGCAGCCCTGAGAGGGAGGATTCTCTGAAGGATTTCAGCTTCCACCCCCGAGGCTCTGTTGCCATCTGCTCCTAGGAGAGGAGAGGGTGACACAGCTACCTTACAACTTCACCTAGAAGAGACCATATCACTGCAAGTGGCCAAGTCAGTCTCAAACTATCACTGCATGAGAGCAGGTTAAAACATCCACCACCATCTGTAACGCTGGTGTTCATGGGGTCACCATATGACCAGCAGCCACCTCCCAAAAGTCATTCATTTCAGCTTGTCAGGTAGGCAGAATGCAACCTAGGATGGATGCTGCAGCAGCAAGGAGGCCAAATGACCTACACGAGATTTATCAAGGTGTATGGCAGATGAGGAACCCATGGTGGTATGAGGAAAGTTAAGAGCATCAGGAGCGCCACAGCGCTGAGGGACAACAGAAATGAATCAAAGGCCTTCAGAAGAAGACTGTTACCTGCTCACATCATCTCAACCAACACTGATCCTGCACTGAGCTGTGTGTGACAGCACCATTTGCTTGCTGTGGCAGGACAGCACTGACAAATTCCTGCAAATCATAAAGATTCAGCTCCAGCTCTGCCACAGGCTTCAGGCAATGCCTTGGGTAAATAATTTTCTATGCCTTAGGTCTGTTTTATTCTCTTGCTTCTGGTCATTTATAGGAAATAGGGGCAATACTATCACTCCAATAATACTGGGGAAGATATGCACATTAAACATTGGAAGGCAACTGGCCACCGTGAACAGTTATAAATGCATCACTCCTTGAGACAAACCAACACCAAATGAGTGGAAGCACTGGTACAGCAACACTTCAGAGATACCTCCAACAGAACTGTTCCAGTCAGGATGCACAGCATTGACTAGCCTTGTTTGCAAAGCTGCACATTGCATCGTGGCAAGAACGGAGGCTGTTGTGCCAAAGGGGGAACACATTGAAACAGCCTCTCCCGACTTCAGGTTGGTCTCTTGACCAACCACCATAAGACAAAGTTGCACACACTGTGCAGAAGAAAGCTCTCATCACTCATGAAGGCCCAAAACCACAAGTTCTCTGTTGGGTGGCTGCTCTGGAGACCACCTCCACTAACAGGCACTGCAAAAACCTTAGGAGAAGGAGTGTTCAAAAAGCACGTTGTCCTGAGCAGAGCTCTACCTGTACTGTGACCATGGTCATTTGGGCCATTTCCCTCAGAAACACACCAGGATGGTGACTAAATAGTTCAAGCCATGCCAAGCAGCTTCTCCTTATTTATGCTGACCAAGTGCCATTGCAGAGAGCAACTTGCCCAAGACACAGATTGCCCTTCCAGCACTCCTGAAGAGGCACAAGAGCCACCAGAGATGGGGAAAAACCTAGCAGGGAAACATCTCCAGACAAAGCTTCTGACCTGATCAGATTTCTGCTAGCAATTCCTGCTTCCTAAACACTTGGAGCCATCTCCTCTGTGATTCGGGCCCCAATTTCCTTAGCATTTGAAGCAAAAATTTTGACTCTTCCTCCCTGGAGGCAAAAACTGGCACTAGTATCTTTTCTGAAGCCCTGCTAAATCATGCTAGCTTTCTAGTCTTTGTTGCTCAACACCACAGTAAAACGCTCAAGCATGAACTCTAACCTGACATCCTACAGCTCTGAAAAGGAAAAAGTAAAATAGAAGAGACACTTGTGTGTTAGCAGTTTCCAAGTACTTTTTGCAGAGGCAGATCCCGCATTTGGGCTTAGAATTTGCACTTTAAGCGATTAAGTTCTGGGGTTACTTTCAGTCAAGTGTATACAGCTCTGGGAACCTTGGCACTACTACCAGACAAGACAAATTATTGACAGACATTTCCATTCCTGAGCCCAGAAGAGCTTATTTTAAACTTCTATGGCTTAATATCAAACAACCCTTAATTTTTTTTGTTGTTAGGTTTGTTTTGGCTTTTGCTTGGTTGGGTTTTTTAAGTCTGGGGCAAGCCTTCTTCTACTAAAGCTATGAAATATTCTCCATCCCTTACTAATTCAGCCTGCTGAAATACTTTTCCTTCCAGGATTTGAGCTGTTTTAGAGGCCCAAAGCAAGGCAGAGTTAAAGAGTTCTCTGGGCTTCCCAAAAAAGCCCCCCCCAGGGCTTTGGTACACAGATTTAGGAACCCAAATTACAACCTTCAACAAAGCCTGCAATATTTATTTTACCAGGATCAGCAATGCTACAAGTTCTCACGCAGCCAGCCAGCCCCTCCAACCAGCAGATGAGGCAAGAGTCGAGATAACTTAAAGCACCAAGACTGCAAGCGGTATTAAATATCGCCCTATTTCCTCTCTGCATGCTTTCAGGGTCGGAAGTTTGTAGTAATGCAGCCTATACGAGGAGGTTTTTTTGCATTTCCACATTATCATTATTGAATTACAGTCTTGAAAGCAAGCATAAACTAAGCCTTGTTTCCCAATTGTCCTCCTAGACTGCGTGTTTCCAGGGAATTCACTCCTGCT
>NW_010184938.1:37606-38125 GCF_000695765.1 Mesitornis unicolor | reverse complement strand
CTGAACCTCATGAAGGCAGATCTGATTAGGTGGAGTAAACAGGAAACCAAATCACAGCAGTGTCTATTGGGTGTTTCTGCTTTCGGCTCGAGGAGGAGCTCAGCAGCCTGAGTCTCTGTGCTGTGCACTTGGATCCCTGCGCAGGCAGCTGCAGGAAAGAAAGTGATGAATTAGCACATCAAGGAATTGTCTGGGACAAAAAGCAGTGGAACAATCGGAATCACAGAGAAATTGTTTGGAGAACAAGCAGCACATGGCTTTCTAGGTTTAAAGACAGCCAGAGGAATTCGAGGAAAGAGGCATCAATGTGCCTTCTGTTTTGGCCAGTGAAATCCACCTCCCTACCTGCACAGCATGTTTCGAGATCCTTTTCTCTGCCTCTAGAGGATGAAAACCATAATAAATTGATCAAAAGGCATCCTTACTCACCTTCCTTGATGTGTGCAGTAACACGCAGCCAGCACTTTCATTTTCAGCTGAAAAGGAGGAAAAAAAAATCAAATCAGAAGAGTGTTACCA
>NW_010184938.1:0-37575 GCF_000695765.1 Mesitornis unicolor | reverse complement strand
AGAGGCATCAGGAATCAAGGTTTGGGATGAGGTGAAGTACCACTCTTGGCAGAGGACGATCTCTAGTGAAAAGCAGAGATTAAATTTTTACATCATTCCCCGTTCTGGATGTGTAAACAAAGTGTAAAAGCAGCCTTGGGCATTATCTGAACAGTTAGGGTTTGCATCTCGCTGCTTTTCTTTTGTTTTTCAGATTTTCTATGTATTTTTACTCTTCACTTCTCTCCCACCTCTCCAAAAAATCTGACTCCTAATCCTTTAGGTAATCATTTAATCCAATGCGTCGCTGTTTGATAGATTGAGGCTAAGATTACATGAGTCACCCTCGTTTGGAAGCCATCCTTGTTCTCGTTAAAGAGTCAACAATAACACCCAGGCACTTCCAAGGGAGCTGGCTGCAAGAGATCACACGCAGTGACTGGAAGATGAGCACATTAATGTCCTGTCAACTCACCACGCTGCCTCCATAAATCCAAGTGTAAAGCAACAGAGCTCTTGGGAAAGAAAACTGCTGCTTAGAGACTATTAAATGTCACTTAACATGCAGCCGAGTTACAGGGATGGGTATACGCGAGACGTTCCCACTTCAGACTTCTAAGCACCAATGTTAACGTTTTCTTAGAGCATCTGTGAAGCAATTTTTGGGTATAAACTAAAGACAAACATAAATAAAACCCAGTTGTTTTTTCTCACAAGCCCACTCCATCCAAGACAGCTGCTCTGTAGCATCGCTAGGACCACAGCTACTGTCTGTGTATTTTTCCTCTTCCCAAGCCCTCACCTTCACGCTCTCCAAAAACCCCACATGATTGACCCGGTACCAAAATTCTACATGAAATGCATGAACAGTTTTCATTCAAATGAGCATAATGACAGCATGGAAAAAACCCACTGAGACCAAAACCCTTTCCGTTCTATGGAAAAGTACAGAGATGCAGCTCAGAGTCACAGCTACTCAGATGAAGGGGGTATTTTTTTTGCTTCCTTTCCAGATCTGGACTTCCAAATCTCAACCTTTAAGCACTGCTGCAATCCCATTACTCAGGCTGACCACACACACAGGCACCTTCAAGCCCAGCCCTGCTACTTACCCAAAAAGCAAGCTGAGGATGCAATTCACATGATAACCCCAGAACGAGTAAGGAATTTTTGCATACAGAAAGCTGCTTTAACCAAACTTTCCCTTATCAAACTGGAATTTAAATGACATCCACAGTGGGGCTAAAAGGCTGCAACTCAGACTAAGAGTAGAGTTGACTGCAATAGAGAAAAGGGAAAGGTTTGCCTTCATCTCCCACTAAACAAAATAAGATGGTTCAGACATTACCCAAATTCTCCCAAAGTTCCCTTGGATGCTGTGCATGAGATTATAAGCATCACTTAGCTAGCCAAGTCTGCTGGTACAATGCTCCCCAGCTATTACTGCTCCTGACGCATCTTTTGGAAAACACAAGCTGTTTCATCTAAAAACCCGCTATTTATTATTAAAAAAAGCAAGCACCCAAATGAACCAGAAACATCAAGCGTTTTCCCCGGGCTCGTTACGTTTTTGTAGTTCTCCATCGCTCATCTTACTCAATTCGCAGCCTAATTACTCATGCAAAAATATGCTGGGAGATTTGGAGGCCATAAATATTCATTGAGGAGAAAACATGTTTTGGTTACCCAGCTCCTGCAACAAATGGTTCTGGAGAGACACAAAAAAAAATTACCCACAAGCTTGAAAAACAGCAAGCACGTGCTAAAAAGATATCTGCAGTCTGTCCTTATGGGTGCGTGTAAAAGGAAGAGAAATTCATGCTGTGCTTTTATCACCGAGCAACTCTTGGTTCCTCTTATCGGTTTTTCAAGCACGTATCAATCTTCACTGACAGCTCTCTCAGGTACTCATTTCGGATGAGCACCCGGTGCTGCTTTATCAACACAAGCAAAACCATCTAATTACATCTGTTGGACCAGGATCTTTCTCCTAAAAAAAAGGATTTCTGGGTATGGAGGTGATGCTTTGGAAGGCCCTGAGCCTCATGCATCATTTCATCCAAGATCCACACCACTCAGACTTGATCTGGGGAAAGGACACAGCTGGGTATTGCCATCTCAGTTCAGGGCCATTACCTTAGAAGTCTCACTGGAGTGCTGTAACGTGACTCAAGGAGAGCAGCAAATCCATCAGAACATGAAAAAACAGGAGGAAAAAGACACACAGACTTCCCAAGTGCTTTTTTTGCCCAGCTTATGAACTTCTTTGATGATTTACAAACATTTCTTTACTGAATCCACTTGGCGATGCAGGATGAAACCCTGCAGGAGGTTGCCCCTGACACATCCACTGGGAGATGGCTTGGCCAAAGCCCAAAACGAACCACCAAACACCTACCACCCAGTTTCTCATCCTGCATGGCATCGTCACTGCCTTCCCTGCAGTTACCGAAGAGCCAAGGAGATGCAACACCCTTGACCCTTGCACCCCCGTGGAGAAGCCCTTTACTGGGGGTTAAACTGAGACAGAAAGCCACAAGTTCACCCTCTACTGACAACAAGGAAGAAAATACCCATCAATCACCCATTATGTGTCACTACCAGGAGTAATAACTTAATCCTGACATTCAGGTGTGAAATCAAGTATACTTAAATAGAAAGAGGAGGTCAGGGCCATGTAAAATTTTCATTTCTATTTTTATGGTCCTCCCTGCTGGACAAAGCAGGCTGCAAAAGTCTATTTTAGGGAAGCTAGCTAGCGACCGGCAGTATTGTCTGTGTCCTCACACGTAGCTAAAGGAGGGCTGCCAGGGGTGACCAGCCTTATCTGTTGGGCTCTGCTCCAGGTTCTGCCCAGGGGAAAACCACCAACACATCTCCGACATCCCCTGGCAGCCACATCAAGGCCACAAGCGCATCCCAAATTTCTAGGATACACGCACACGAGCACGCAGCAGCATTACTGAATACACTGCAAGAGACCTGCTGGGAGTTCACCTCGATTTTGGCAACAATGATGAATTGCCAACATCAGACTTGCACTCGTGGCCTCGCGTCGGCGCATTCAGAGCCCTGCCAGGGCACTGTCCCATGCTTCCAGGTTTTCTTTCTTTCTTTTCCACCCCTCATTTAGATAATGGCATCTTCTATGCAAAGGCAGCCCTGAAAACAAACCTGTCCAAGTTTAAGGCTCTTCACCTTTTGCCTTAAGAGATCTCCTTTCACTTCATATCCCATTTCCAACCCTGCCCTTGTGCAGGTCTCCAGTGCTGCCCTTAACACCTGAGAAGACACCGAAGTCTTTGGAGCAAAGCAGCTCCACAGTGATATCTGCAGCATCTTAAGACCATGTTTTATTTGGAATATGGGGTGGAAACCAGAGAGCAGGAACTTTTTGGCTGGGATTTTAAGCTTTTGGGATAGCACAAACAGCATCTCAAGGGGATCCTTTGCTTTGCCTCTCTGCCATGGCTGTGCCAAGTCTGGACTCATCCCTTTCAGATTTCAGTAATTTTGGTTAAATACCATTAGACAGAGAACTATGCCTCAACTTCTCCACATTCCCATGATAGGGTGGTGTGCTGAGCTGCAGCAGGAAGCCTAGATTCAGCTGGGTTCATCCCTCTTAAACCAACACCTAGGTTTAAAGGCAAGGGGGAAGAAGCAACAAGCTACAAGTTTCTGGAGCAGGGAGGAGAACCTCACTTGAGTGATGCTCAGCACAGACATTGGAAAGGTTGGGCAAGGGAAGGACCGTTGCCTTGCACTCCTCCAAGGTGAATTGGAAAGACAGGTGGACAGCACAGACTGACTCTTTAGCTTGGAGGAGACTGAGAGGTGCCCTCATTCCTGGGGATCCATTGGGAAAGGGCAGTGTCAGGAGGAAGGAGCCAGGCTCTGCTCTGGGATGGCCAATGCCAGCACAAGGGGCAATGGTCCCAAGCTGGAGCACAGGAGGTTCAAGCTGCAGATGAGGCCAAAGTTTGTGAGTGTGAGGGTTCTGGAGCACGGCCCAGGCTGCCCAGAGAGGTTGTGGAGTCTCCTTGTGTGGAGACACCCAAAGCCCTGGCCGTGTTCCTGTGTGACTGCTGTGGTGATCCTGCTGTGGCAGGGGTTGCACTGGGGGAGCTTTCCAGGTCCCTTCCAGCTCCTCATATTCTGTGATCCTGTGAACAGGGCTCTTATGTGGAGCCAGGGACAAGATAAGAGTGCCAAGCACTGTGTCACTTGTCACACCCCCCAATTCCTCAGATGTGCATGCACTACAAAAGCAAAAACCTTTCTTCTTAAAAAAAGACAATAGGTTTTCTCATTAAGTTTGAGGCAAGGCAAGAAGAAGATGCATTCTTTTTTCCCCATACTATCTAGAGGAGCAAGGCACTTAAAACCCAAGCAAACCCAAGGTGAAGCACCTAGAAGGGAGAACGCTGCCTTCGTGCAGAACAACCTGTCCTATGCAACTCCCCCCCCAGCACCTCCCTTGGCTTCACAAGCACCGCTTTGAAAACACTCTCATCAGGAAATTCGGAGGGAGGCCATCTCCCTCCCCCCGCCACACAACCGGTGTATCCACTTTCCATTAGAGTATAGGAAGCTTCGGGAGCCCAACATCCCATGCTGACATCAAACTGCTAAAACAGGAGTTATCAGATGGAACGCGTGGGTCAGCATTGTGCCTCGAGACATAAAAAGGACCTTGGTATTAATGTGAGGAAATGTGACTATTGTGTGCAGAATGATACCCATTCAGGCCCAGACCACTTGTCTCTGGACGCTACTCTCTCTGGAATATCCTTGGCGCCAGCATCCAGCATTTCTCCTCGTCCCCTTAAAGGAAAAAAAAGGAGCCCTTTCGGCAGGGGCCGTGGCTTTAGTACACCCTGTTTTGCTCGGCGGCCGTGCACGTGCGTGCCTCTGGAGCAGATTTACAGGAAACTGTCGATTCTCTGTATCTAGGAATGATCGATTGTCCAGAGGGTGGAACAGGCTTTAGTTCCTCATCAAGCATAAATCGTGTTCTGTTATTTCCCACCCCCAGCAAAGCTACATCTTGCTTTCCGATTGGCTTTTACTTTCTTTCCCCCCCAAAAAATACTTCTAGCACCTCTTTGCAGCCAAAGTCACCGGTACGAGCATCAGCTGTGAGTGGCAACACACACTGCAAAAAGTTGAGCAGCCACAGCTCCCACAAACACCCAAGTCTAGGAAAAAAACCCTGTACAAAATCCTCTACTGCAAACCAGAGAAAGAAGGTGAATTGTTTTAAAAACCTAGACTGCAAAAACAAGATCCAAAGAATTGTTTTAAAACCCCAAGCTGCAAGAACAAGGTCCAAATGATGAAAATATTTACCTGGCTGATTTAAGGGAGCTACCAAGCAAATAAGAACACTGATCAGTGGCAAGGCTGTGGACCTGCACACTTCACATATCAAACTTCAACAAATGCAGCTTGCAGTGCCTGCCTGCCAACTTTTAGGCTCATATTCCTGTATTTATTTGTAGGGATTTATTTCCAAGCCTGCTGCAGATAAAGTGGTAGAATCCCCTAGGGTTGGTGTTTCTGCAACAGGCTGAAGGGATGCAGGTACACACACCTGCAGCCCAGGCTCAAGGGATTTATGGAAAAGCCCACACATAAAATACAAGGAACAGTCCGATTCACATCTGGCTAACACAGAGACAACAGAAGGGTTCATACACCAGAGCATCAAGCTGGATTTTCCACCTGGAGCAAAAGGGTAATGTCCCTACTGCTGTGGTGGGGGGGGTCCCTCTCTGACCTGGGGCAGAGATGTCAGGGTAATGGGACTTCATTTGGGTCAGGAATGCGGTGCTGACTCCTGCAAGAATACACACAGCAGGGTATAGACCTCACATTTCCCTTGTACTAATTTACTGTGACTTAAGTCTCAGTCTCTCTAAAAACCATTCTGAAGCCCCCCAAAAAAAGGCAGACCCCAGGTCCAAAAGCATCCAATTTCAAATGAAGACCCACCTCCATGTTGGAGCTACTAACATTTACTGAAAACAGAAGTCTTGCCACCAAAACCTAAGCTGGAAGGATGAGAGGCAGAAAAGAGTAAGAATAATAGTAATAATAATAATAATTAAAAAAAGCTTTTCATCAGCTACCACAAGGAAGCAATAAAACACCCAGGAGAAAGGACCCAAGTGTCAAGACTGAGAAGCATTTTAGCACCTAGGCACCTGCACTGATTTGAGCTCAATATCCCAAGCAACAGCAGCCAGCAGTAATTAAAAGTGAGATAAGCCATACCTTAAACTCTAGATTTCTTCAAGCGATCCTGTTTTATACACATCTGTGTGCACAGCCCAGCATTTTATGACAATGGTTAATTGTTGGAGTTTTATGGGCTGTGCTATGTTTTGTTGGCTCAATGTTTAATCCCACGCAGCGATCTTTTTAAAAGAAAATTACAGTAAAGTGCATCCAATTATGCTCCTAACGAGCTGTACATCCATCATATGGAGATTAACAGCTCGACAGGATGATGGCAGAGCTGTCACCACGGCTGTAATTCCACTTGTGTTGCCTGCTAGCACCCAGCCCCTGAGGTACCAACTCCTCCCCCTCCCCAGCAGGGATTTTTGGATCTTTTAACCCTACACTAAAGGTGGGCAGCAACCTCACAGCAGCTCACCAGAAAAAGTCTCAAGCAGGAGAGAATCTGGACACTGTGTTCTTGGAAAAGGCAAAAAAACTGAGATGGGGATGGAAAGACAACATTCCCACACTTGCCTTTTCATTGTGTTTAAAGAGCACCAGGGGATCTGTAGCATCCTGGTGTGTGAGCTCCCCTGGGGGCTGGAAATGAGATGTTTGGGGGGAAAAAAATCTTGTATTGTCTGGATAAAACCTGCTTCCCCCTTTGCCTCCTTTTTCTTGAGCTTTTTCAGCTCCACAGTTTTGTTCCAGGAAGGGAAAACCTGGACATAAAACAAGACACCCAGAGAGCAGCAGCAATGCAAGGGCATTTCTGAGAGATGTCCTCTCGCAGAGTTGAAAAACGAGCAATACGCTCCCAGATACGCCTTGGCCATGGCACAGTTAAACCTCATTTCTGGAAAGGGTTCAGAAAACTTGTGGAAAAGGTAATTTTCTTTTTTTAGCAGTTCAGGCTGCTTTCCTTAGAAGAGCTTAAGGGGGCTCACCTCAGCCACTTCCAACCACCTAAGAAGTCAGCTTTCCAGGAGGATCAGCTACGTCCTCTGCAGCCAGAGACTGATTTAATACATAGAAAAATCAACCCTGGAAGGTGCTTCAGCAGAACCACCTCTGAGGCAGAGCTGACAGCCCAGGTGACTCAAACACCTGGAGTCTGAGGAATCCTACGCCTGATGCTCACAGAGAAGAACCTGGGTTTTGGCTCCCTGGACTGCTTTGATGCTGTCAAATAAATCTCACTTTACACCTGCCCTTACTGAAAGTCTGGACTTTGTTTCTGCCTGAAGTCCATTTTTAAAGCCTCCATTCTTGCATTTGGAAAGGTGACTCCAGCACGTGAAAAGCCCATTTTTCCTTAAAAAGCCTAAACATCTCAGTAGAAGAAAATAGATACAACTAATACCGCTGTCACAGACAAGAGTGCTTGAGGGAAATAAGGAAGCCTTTTCTGCCCTGTTTTGAATGGAAGGAAAAACACTTATAAAAAGCCCAGGAGGACACACAAGGAAAGGCAGCTTCTTCAGACACAGAAGAATCCACAGCACTTGCATTCCTCATCCCCGAACAATGCACCCCACGGCATTAAGCCCAGACTTGTCATAGCAGAGTACAGTTCCCCTTAAATCTTTCAATTAAGATGGCATCTGTAAAATTGCAGGCTTGAAAATTGCTAGATATTATTCCTAACTTAAAGTCACCACTCCGATTCAAAAAGTAGACTTCAAGATAGTCAAGCAGAGGATCAAGGCCATTCCTACTCCCCATCGCTGTTTCCAATAATTGCTCACTAGAGATCAATTGGCACTTGCTCGTAATCTAAAAATAACTGTCAGCAAATTTAAAGGACTCTCCGATACTGTAATGCCAAGTATAATCCAGAGCCCTCACACTTAATCTCCCAAAATAGTCAGTGCCCACACAGGCAGGCTCCAGGCTGCCTCCAGCTGCCAGGATGAACCCCAGGCTGCTGCCCTGTCCCAGAGCTGCATTTTCCTCCACACATACCACAAAAGCCAGGTTTGCTATTCCTCCTCCACCACCATTTAGCATATGCATTGCAGAAGATGTTAAAATGGTGTGCTGGAGGCCAAAAGGAAAAACATCTAGGGATTTCATTCTAATAGGAAGCATTTTGGATACCTGCACAATCTGTGTGAACCAGGCTGTCTGGAAGTCATCTCCAACTTGCTCCCTGTGCTGGGCAAAGTTTCTAAAAGACACTGGCTTGGCAGGGAGGGCACAAAGAGCACACTTTTGGGCAGGCATATCCATCTGCAACACAGCTCCACAGCCATCTCTTTGTCCCAGAGAATGGAAGCCCCTGGGATACATTTCACTGGTGTGCTCATCCCCAACACTGCACTGCACTGCAGTCACCACCACCAGCAAACACCATCCTAATCCCCTGCATGAAGCTGCCTTACAGCAGGCACAGATACCACTAAAACACATTTAGGAGAGTTTAGCACTTGGACCCTCATCTGGAGCAAATAGTTTGTATTTATAACTAGAGCATGACACACACCAGCACTTCCCTGTACTACAGGCATAGCTGTGCGCTGCAGGGGCCAGATCTCCATCAGAGAGGTGTCTAACAGGCTGGTTTTCTCTTCATTTTTGCTGTCTGTCTCAACACAGCAAGTACAGGGATTGCATGCCTCCAGCCAGAATGATTAAGTCCAAAAAGCACACATCAAACCCCAAAAGTCCCTCCACACTTTCTTCCTTTACTGGCTGCTGCTTCCAGCCAGGCAGCAATGGACCTGGGTGATCCACTGCTCCAACTCACCTCCAGGATTTCAGTTAAAACTTGATTACAAACCAAAACCTGCAAAACCCTCAGGAAGCCCTAGAGTCATGTCTAAAGTATTTACAGTGACCACATACACCAGATATCCCAATTTCTCATTAGAAATTACTCTCCTCCGGTGACCAGGCCACAGCAGCAAGAACAGAAGCAAGGCCCCAGATTCAAGGCCTTTTAAAAATAAAACCACCTCAGGACACTTCAGGCAGGTGGCTGAAGACCCACTCATCAGCCAGCCCTTTTTTTTTTTTTCCCTTAAATCCAATAAAATTGCTCCAAAATCTTGTGGTAAGGAACAACCATGTCTCTCAGCCCCATCCTGCGGGTGGCACTCACCAGTGGCATTCGGTGGCACCTCCAGGTTGACGTTGACGAAGAAGCGGATGCTGTCCCCCGACACGATGGAGGAGTTCACCGCGTCGAAAAGCTCCTCACCCCCTGTCTCCTCCTTGGTCTCACAGCCATCATCTGTGTCGCACTTGAGGTACCCTGACAACAACATGGAGAGAGCAGTTAGCAGGGCCGCACCGAGGCGCAGACATACCCACCGATCATGGCTGCCAAGGGCTCCAGCGAGGCCTTTGCAGCACCCAGGGCCTTGCGAGGGGCTTCTCTTAAGCCCTTGTTTGTGGAGGAATGAAAGTTATAAGCAATCAGCTCTGACATTATGGGATTGGCCTCAGGTGTGTGTTCGAAGGACTGTTTTACAGAGCCTGGCAACAGCCAGGGCTTCGCCCACCAGCCTGCTCAGCAAGCTAATGGTGCAGGTGGCAAACCCAAGCAGATACTTCTCTCAGAGAAAAGAAAAAACAAAACCAAAACACCAAAATCAAACAAAAAAACCCCCACACAGAACAACCCCAGGATGAAAACCCTGACGAGAAGGCATAAAAATGTCAAAAAGCGACCCAGAAGCAAGAGCTGCGCCACAGCCCACCCCAAACACAACAGGTTCATCAGCTCAAGTCACCGGCAGCACAGCCGTTTCACTTGCGATTCAGCAATTTGAAACTGAAGGGGGGGAAACAGAAAGGGAAAAAAACATTTCCAAGGAGACACCTGATACAGATGGACAGACCCACAGCTCCCCACAGGGCAGAGGAGCAGGTCACACGAGGTGGCAGCACCAAGAAAATGAGACAAGTTTCCCAATTACAGCGGACAACTCCTTAGCCTTTTGCAACACTTTAATTAGAGTTTAACCTAGCCTCATTCAACAGCAAGCTGGTTCACTGCAACATTTTATTACGAAGCAGCTGGAGGACTCTTGTGGTGTTCTCGTGTATCATGTTTAATTAGGAGAATTAGGGACATTATAGAATGTCAATTTTTACATTACCAGGATTATTCAGCAGCTTCTACCCATCTTCTGACAAGTCTTTTATGACTAATTTGAAGCAGGAGGGATATATTTCATTAGCTTGCTTTAGGGCACTACAGCAAAATGAAAAGGGTGAGCTTCAAGGCAGAGGCTGAGTGAAAACTAAAATATTGATGACTTTTTTAAAGCCTCGAATAAGCAATCGTAGAGGCGGCAGCAGCTGAAAGCAGCACACATGATCTGGGAGAGATCTGGAGCCGACAGCTCACCACTACAAAAAACAAGCCCCAAGCAGGGAGGCCACAAACAGGAACTCTGCGACACAGGACAAGGGCTGCAGCGCTTCCTGCTATGAGCAATGTACCGATGGGCACTCATCCCAACAGCTCAGCATCTCCCCAGGAGGGCTGCAGGCGCTTCAACCCTTCAGGTGACTTCTGAGCTGCCTATCTGAGGCATAGGAAACCCAACAAAGAACTCAGACTAATCCTCTTCCTGATCTCTACCTTCTTCATCTACCTGCTCGACAGGAATCCCCAGGAGGGCTGCAGGCGCTTCAACCCTTCAGGTGACTTCTGAGCTGCCTATCTGAGGCATAGGAAACTCAAAGAACTCAGACTAATCCCCTTCCTGATCTCTGCCTTCTTCATCTACCTGCTTGACAGGAATAAACTTGGATCAGTCCTATCAGAAACTGCTCTGAAGGCTTCAATAAAAAGCATCCAGGTTGCTGCCGTTTCCACCCAGCCTGCTAAGCAGCCAGTAAAACACACCAAGGGTGCTGTCCTCTGCTGCTGCTGGAGCTTAGGCAGCTGTTTCCATCCCTGCAAGACAGAAACTTGCCCAAAGGCAGAAAGAAGTGAGGTGAGGAAAGTATAGGAAACAAAGGAACACAATACCTAAAGTATCATGGCTCTGTGGGTACCACCAGGTATTAAACATCTGCACATGGGCTGGCAGATGTGCCAGGACTGAGGGGCAGCCTGAGCCCTGGATGGATGGACACCAGCCAGACAAGGTACCTGCTGGCATCAAAGCACCACAAAGCTTCATGCAAGCATCGCAGACCCAAACAGAGCCAAACCTGGGGTTTGGTTCACTCCAAAATACATGATGGACACACCATAACCTCTCCTCAGCAAAGCAGAGCACCCACCAGTGCTGGCAGCCTCGCCCCTGGTGCCAGGAGAGCTTGGGCAACCCTCCAAAGCAAAAATCAGCCACATAAAATAATAAAAACTTTTAAAAATCAGGCTCAAATCCATGACCCTGGGCTCCTCTATCTCAGCCATATCCAGGACCGCATCCCCAGAGAAGTTATCACAACAGGTCCGCGTTTCTTCATCCTTCCTACTTGGTCAGATGGGAGGGACATGAAGGGCAAGATGCTTCAAGCACACAGCTCTGAGAACATGACTGAGTTCTTCCCCACTGTCCTAATGCAATTAAGACACAGATGGGTAAAAGCCAAGCAAGGAAGATGATTTCTTCACTTTTCATCCCACTGGAACTGGCTTGATAAGGGCATAGCAGTGGTGGACTCAAAGCAGAGAGGACTGGAGACAGGACTGAAGCAGGACAGAAGCTGGAAGAAGGGCAAGGGTGGAGTAGGATCAGAGGGTTGGGCAGAGGTCAGCGAGGACTCTGGCAAGGGAAGCATCCTCTGTTCCTCCCTCTTTAGAGGAGGAAAGAGCAGAACAAAAGGCAGCAGAGCCGTGCGTCCCTTGGGCAAGGGGCGGACAAAGCACTCAGCTTCCAAATAATCCCAAACCTGGGCTGTACAGGAACTGCACTCCCAGGCAGGTGTCTGCTTTGTCACTAAGCCACCTCAAGGCTCCAAACCACTCCTGTTTTGACTCCTTCAGCCTGTTATTCCACCAGGCATTTTAAAACACGAGCAACTTATGGCTGTCAAACGCGGGGTCACCTCAAGGTGAGAAGATGAGCTGTGTGCATGGCAGATGCACCTCCCCTTCCCTCCGAGCATGGCTCAGAAGCTGCCTCCAGCCCTGGCAGCTGTTTCCCCACATCACCGAGTGCCACCCCTGCTGCTTGAAGGGCATCAGATGCCACAAGCAACAGGAGAAGCTGCTCAGCTCCTCCGTAAGTTTGATCAGCATTTCGCAGAAGTTTAGAGCAGGATCTGATGTGGTTGTTGCACAATTTGTGTGACAACCTGTATCAACCAGGTTTCCCTATGTAAGCGCAGCCTCAGTGGTATTTCAGAGCCTGTGCCATGAGCAGTTGCTTCAGAGAGGCAGAGGAAGGGGTCAGACAAGGCCTCAGATCAGCTGGGGAAGAATTTAAGATCTTCAAAGTGGTGTTTCCCTTCCCCATCTCTACCGCTGCAGATTGCCACCTTCATAGGAAGGCAGCATTTGCTGAAGTGCCATGAGCTATACAACAAATTGAGGTCAGACCTCTGAGTACAGGAAGTGCCACTTCAGCCTGAAATGCGATCTAAAAGAAGTCAAGAAAGGAGATTTTGCTGAGTAAGGAGGCCAGAGACAGGAACCGAGTTAAAGTCGGATGAGAAGATCAGAGCAGCCCTGAAGCAGCACTGAAGATCACCTTCTGTGGTCAGGATGATCCCATTCAGTCCACCCTACAGGACTCATCTCATGGAAAAGAAATTAGGACATGAAAAGTGCATGAGAACAAGGACAGCAGGCACCACCCTTCAGTGCTGCAGGAACAAAATCAACCCCTCACCCTGTGCCACCATAAGTAGCAGATGCCTTGACCCCAAGTCTTTGTGTACCTCAGCCCACCATATGCAATGTGAAAATAAACAAATATCCCCAATTTATGCTATTTCTCCAGCCATTCCCCACTGCAGCATCACTCCTTCCCCTGCAATTCATGCCTGGCCAAAGCCTGTCTTGCTTCAATATCTCAATATCCAACCCAGCCTTCTCTCCTTACTCCCATCACCTTCTCCGATCCTCTTCATGTCCCCAGTCCTGCTGCTATCAACCCTCTCACAGCCCCGTCAAGCTGCTAGCCCTGCAGTTATTTAATTTCTGAGCTGAGTTTTAAAGAGCCCAGGGCTCTGTCAGGAAGAGCAGTGAATTGAGGTGGCATTACCTCCCCCTCCACTGCCTTAGTGGCACCTGGCAGCTGTACCTGGGGTAATAAAACAAACCAGCAGAGCAGTAGTTAGCAGGAAGCACAACTTCAACCGCATTGTATATGTTCCTAGAAAAAGCTTAATTGCTCTGTGGGAGCAGCACTTACAGCCCAGGGGCTGCAGACTTCTCCAAGAAAGATGAAATCTTAATCATCAAATGCCATTTCCTGGGAGAAGAGCAGCTATGTTGCTAACAAACATCATCTCACAACCCAGCTTGAGACTTACACCAGACACAGCCTCAGCACAACCTCTCGGTGTGCCTCTGAGTATTTTAATCAACATCTGCAAGCACACACACTAATCAGGAGGTCAGGAGCACGAATGCATCTGTCCACACTTTGCTACAGGCTCAGCTGAGCACAGCAAGCCAGGAAAGCAACTAGGAAGGAGGTTTTTTGGAGGAGATGGTGCATTTTTCCTCTTGGCATTACTCATTTTCTGCTCTCAACTTCCAAGGTAGTCTGCACTACCAGGATGGAAATAAGTGTTATCATTGATAGCACCAGATTGCACAGCAATGCCCGTTCCCTCAGCCAAATCCAAGCTCCAGCTACCAGAATCATGGAGTGGTGTCTCCTCCTCTTTAGGAGTGGTAGTTGCCACCATCCACAAAATCTCTTAAAAAAAAGATCAGCTAAGGTTACATTAAAAGTTCTTTTGAGTTCATATGAGCTCAACATGATCAGCTAGCTGTACTAAAAGCCATCTCAAATGGGTTTGTAGGCACAGAATTGCAGGACAGTCCTTTATATTGGTTTTGCAAGTCAGCACTCATGGTCACCCCAGCAGAACACAGGAGCTGCTGTCAGCTTTGGCAGCCTCAGACATTTCACCCTGGGAAAAGCAAAGTTTTTCTCTTCTAATATCACTGCTTTGAGTGTTTTTGTCCCCAATCCCGATCCATTCACAACCAAAATCCAGCGGTTGGCCCCACTCTTGGTGCTTCAAGCCAGAAACTTCACGCAAGCCAAGTAACCAGCTCTGCTGCAGGAGTTTGCTAGTTCTTGTTTTGGCAGAGCCCAAGAGCTCTTTGCATCCACTTTCTCCAAAGAAATACGCAGAGGAGCAAAAGCAGCAGTAATAATATATATATTAAATGGCTTTTAAAGGTAAAGGGGCATCAACAGCGACATGGGAATTACCCTAAAATCAGGTCTGGTTCTTTGAGCGTCCCAGTACTCAGCTGTAATGTAGTGTTAAGGAACTCAAGAGAGAGAGATTTAAGCTGTGCCTACCTAAAAACTAGTCATTATATTAGCATTAAATGAATAAAAATGTCCATTTCATCTGATTTTTCCACTCCCATGGGTTTTTAACTTGCCCTAGCCAGCAACAGACACTAATTTTCAAGAAAGGTACGAGGTTTTAATTAACCTGCGCTGAAGTGATCAGCCTGAGCTTTAAGCTATCAAGAGGTCTTGCTTTGCTCCCATAGTACTGCAGGCTTACAGACTCACTGCGTCACTCCGAAAATACACCAATTCCCAACATCGGGTGCAAAAGGAAACTCAATTAATAACGGAGCCTCCACCTCCACGTTGACCTTTACACTCCGCACAAAAACACAGCCTCAAGTTGCCTCCAAAGGTCAGATAACCTTACAGTTCCTTAATGTTGGCAGGGATAAAGCAACCGAAGGATTCAGGAGAGACCAGGAAGAACTTTGTACAGGTGTTAGCCGTCCTCCAATCTGCACAGAATTCTAGGAAAAAGGGTTTAAATAGCATCCTGCGCTCTCACAGGCGCTAACCAAGGCGAGCTTCTAGTCACACCTCATATGCTGATTTCAGCATAAGCACCTACTTCCCAAAATAACTCTCCCAGAGAAAAAGAGAACAATTGCATGCACAGAACAACCTCGTTTACTTAAATATTTTGCCTAAATTTTTCATGTCCCTGCTGAGGTTATACTTCATCGTTAGAGAGATTACTTTTTTTTTTCCAAGAGTCTAAAAAATCAGTCGCAAAAAAATTCCTCCCTAACGAACAACTCCATTTCACAGGTGAGAACTGCAGCGCTGCAGCCACGGAGCAGCGCCCTCCGAAGGCTGCTATCAACTCACATTTTGCAGAGCCATCTCCCACAAAATTAAATTTTTAAGCCGTGCCGATTAAATAAAGCAGTTTTGCATACAGCTGGATGCTTGCTAGAATTTTAAGCTTTCCCCTTTGGATCACAGTTGAGAGATTCCCTGGCAAGGCTCACTATTCTTGTCCTAAGGAGATTTACCTATCCCAGCCACGTGGACAGCATTTACACCAGGCCAGGAGAAGACAACTGGGGAGGTAAGGGCTGTCCACTGTTAAGGGTGCATCTGCAGCCCAGAAACCAACCCCAGCCTGGGCTGTATCACAACAAGTGTGGCCATGGGGCCAGGGAGGGGATTCTGCCCCTCTGCTCTGCTCTGCTCACACCTCACCTGCAGGGCTGCGTCCAGCTCTGGAGTCCCCAGCACAAAAAGGCCATTGAAGTGCTGGAGCGGGGCCAGAGGAGGCCACAGAGATGATCCAAGGGCTGGAGCAGCTCTGCTATGGAGACAGCTGAGAGAGCTGGGGTTGTTCAGCCTGGAGAAGGCTCCAGGGGGACCTTATAGCGACCTTCCAGGACCTGAAAGGGGCCTATAAGAAATCTGGGGAAGAGCTGTTCACTGGGGCATGGAGCAATAGGATGAGGGGAATGATTTTAAACTGAAAAAAAGGAGATTTAGGTTGGATATGAGGAAAAAGCTCTTCCTCATGAGGTGGTCGATCAGTGGCACAGGTTGCCCAGAGGTGGTGCAGGCCCCATCCCTGGAGATATTCAAGGCCAGGCTTGATGGGGCTGTGAGCAACCTGCTCTGGTACCAGTGTCCCTGCTGACCGCAAGGTTGGACTGGATCAGCTTTAAAAGGTCCCTTCCAACCCAACACATGCTGTGATCCTATAGTTAAGGCTTGGACTGCTTAGGGTTTGCCCAAGAGGGGTCCTGAGCTTACCTCCCATGCTTCTGTTAGAAGACCTTCTTTATTAAGCCAAATATTATGGGTTGGTACAGACTAATGACTTCTCTGGGCCATCTAGATGGGATTTAGAGAAGTGTTCTTCAATCCCAACCCCTCCACAGGTAGCTTGAGGAGCAGAAGAGCTGGGGAAGGCTTGGATGATGCTTCCCAGCTCTCAAGCAGTCACTGGAAGGTCATCAGATATGGGTTTGTGGCCTTTTGGAGTAACAGCCCCCTGCTGTGGAGATGTCAATTCAGGACCTAAAAAGCTTTGAGTGTGCCTCAAAACCACAACCACATCTTGTTAAAAAGAAGGTAGAAACAAACATCTAGCAGGTGAATCACCAAGACCAGACCCACATCCTTTAAGTAACACATCCCTCCACTGCCAGCCAGCCAGCACTTCAGTCGCATGTCTCCAACCCTACTTGGAGTCAGGCTTTTGTCATGAAGAGCCAGAGGAAAACAAAGTTTCCCTGCCACTTCAGTAATAATTTGTAACAGAACTGAAAGAACTGATCTGCTACAAAAAAACAAAACCAACCCACTACACCAACACCCAAGCACTTTTGAATTAACTCCAGTATTGTATTTTGCAGCCAGATTTCTAGGAAATGTTGTGAACAATCCAAGTAATTCAGTGGGGCTTTGTTTTTATTTTGTTGTTGGGTTTTAAACAAAACACAGCAGCACGTGGAATTTCGGTTCTGTACCAGAACCCACAGAAATCAGGAGCGTTCATTTTATTACAGCCCCAGTTCTCAGAACTAAAAACCTACAAGCGACCTGCAAGCCAGACCTTCAGGCTCTCCATAGGTAGCAGTAGTGCATCTCCTGCTGGTAAACCGAGCATCTCAACGGGGGAAACCCATTGCGAAAGGATTTGTTCCACAGAGACATTGAGATTAAGCTCCTACTTAGGCAAACAATTCCAAGACAGATAAAGATAAATTTTAAAGAAAACCTCAAACCCTGCACCACACATACCAAACTGAACAACAAAAACAAGCAGATGAAATATGTCCAAACATCCCAAGCCAGACTGGGGCCTTGGGGCCCTTCAACACAACTACAATTTATTGTGCCAGCAAAACCAATTAATAAGTCAGAGGAGACGACCAAGCAGGGAGGGATTTGCTCTGGAAGACAAAAATTTATGTGGCAGTATCTGTTGAGCCAGCTCTAAAACAAGACAACAATTCAGATATCCCCAGCGCTACACTGGGACCCCCTTCCTTTGGCTCTTGCAGGAGGAACTAGAAAGCCTTTGGTTTTGCATCTTATCAGGGAAAGTTCTTGGGTCAATTAAAAAGCTCATCATAAATGGGCAGAATTTAAATCACTTGCAGCTAATACCAATGTCTTCAGAGCTAAAATCCACTTGTAGCAGGCACTGGATATTCCCCTACCAAGGAAGGTGCAGGAGGCTGACAGCTAAGAGACAAGTGTGGGGCTTGATGAGTCCTTACGCTGAATGTTGATTGCTGAGCTGCCTTTCATCAGGACGCCAATTATCTTCAGGTTTGGATTGTGTCTGCACAATCACCTCATTAGTCACTTGAATTCGCCAAGAAGAAAACTCATTTGACAAAAAAAATCACCCTACTGAAGGTTCAATTGACCTAAACACACAGCCTGCTCATGGGGAATAGGTGGGACACTAAACACTGCTGAGCCCTGACAGGTTTTGTTCATTTGCTTGTGTAAGAGGCATGTTCCACGGACTCAAAAGATGAGGAAAACCATGGATTTTCATCAGCAAGATACAGCAGAGGACAGCTATTACAACTGACAAGATCCACGGGTTGAAAACACCGCATGGCCAACAGCTGCCACCACACTCTCCATCAGAAGCCCCTACCTGGGCAGGCACAAACCGATTTCCTTATTTTTCCTCTTCATGTTGCCTCTACAGAGCAAGTTACAAAACCCATATCCCATGCATTTACCTCCTGCAATGCACTAAATACCACAGAAATGGCTTTCAGTCAAGTTCTTCCAGTGATAGGGAAGAAACAAACTGGAAACAAACTTGTAGCTAAAGACATGAGCTCCTTTAATTAAGTTTCTGGATTTTTAGCCATTTAAGAAGTTATCAAATAGGTTGGTACATAGTTGGGACTGTAACAACCATCTCAGCTTCTGAAATAGTCATCATACCATCCGTTCCCTACAAAATCCTGTTCATGGGCTTTCCTCAGGGCCTCAGTAATTAACCGAGCTACAAATTAAGTACTTCAGAAAGTTTTTAATGAACAGCAAATATCCAGGAGATTCGTACAAAGCTCTGCTTTGGTGGTTGCAGCCAAAATTACCCTCGCTACAACGATTTAAACCAAAACTTCTGAGGTTTAACATTGCAGCAGCTGCTGTTGAGAACACAACGAGGCTAAGAAAAAAAGTTCGCTGGCAAAGACAAACACAGTCTGTGAACAGAGCCCCAGATATGGTCAAACAAAAACATCCTAATGACTGAGGATACAGAAAACCATATGTATATGTAAGATCTCAGGAGGAGATAAGGAAAAAGCTCGACTGCAAAAAGTAGCGTTACCAAAAAGACGTTTCTCAAAGGAGAAAGATATGATTAAAAATAGTTATTTTTTTTTTCTTTGCCCCACTCTCCCCCACCACACAGCTTAGAGGAAAGGGTTTTTATTTTAAAGGTGGAGCAAGAGCATCTCTTGGTCTCTATGACCTGGCAGATCCAAACCAGCAGTGCCAAAAACCAGCTTAAATGATTAAGTAGCTCCATTTCAAAACAAGCCGTTTTGAAACTCTAAAAAGGTAATTTTTTTTCTTCCTCTGCCGTTTCCTCTAGTCCTGATAAAGGTTTTGGGTAAGCCTTCAAGAATCTGAGCACATGAAGCTTCAGTACGGAGAGCGCCAAAGCGCTGCCTCGGAGGCATGTGAATATTCACACTGGCAACCAGGATGTGCTCTCCCCTCGTCTGTGCAGAAACACGCAAGCCCTCGGTTAAATCAAGCAGTAGAAGGTGACTCATCGCTCAACAGCTGAACCCTTCAGAAAGGTCAGTTTGTAATGAGGAACAAGAATGACAGCAGATTTGAGTGCGAAATAACCAAGAAATCCACTGTCTTTTCAGTCACAGTTAATGCAGCATTCAATACTGCACACAGGCTCAAGAGGAACTTGCGAGTAACCTTCCCTCCTTCCCCCAAACCTTGCAGAAGCACAACAGGAAAGCAGCAGGCACAGTTTCACAAAGTCCATGGTAGCTCTAAGGTGCTATCTCCTTAAGACAAAAGGGGAAGACAAATAGGGCAGAAATAAATGCTCACTGTCATGGCACCAAGTTGCCTATCTCGTAGGAGAGCTTTGCACAGGGAGTGCCACAACTACAAATACCTGCACAGATACCTGCTTTTTTCACCTGGACAGTTCAACATCGAGTCCTGAAAGGGGGCATGTAGGGTCTTTCCACATAAGATGCTAGGACAGACAGCAGTGCTTGTGTTCCCCATGGCAGGAGGGCTTGGGGTAAAGGAGGTGGCTTCAGAAGACTGCCACCTTCCTCTTTCCTCCAAGGACATTTCTCCTAAACCCTTACACTGCTCTCAGCCAGATGCTGGGGGCTTAGTCACCACTGCTGGTCCCAACCTGGACCACCCTCTTACATTCCAGGACCTGAAAGGTACCTATAAGAAAGCTGGGGAAGAGCTGTTCACTGGGGCATGGAGCGATAGGACAAGGGGGAATGGTTTTAAACTGGAAAAGGGCAGATTTAGGTTGGATCTGAGGAAAAAGCTCTTCCCCATGAGGTGGTCGATCAGTGGCACAGGTTGCCCAGAGGTGGTGCAGGCCCCATCCCTGGAGATATTCAAGGCCAGGCTTGATGGGGCTGTGAGCAACCTGATCTGGTACCAATGTGCCTGCTGACTGCAGGGTTGGGCTGGATCAGCTTTAAAGGTCCCTTCCAACCCAACACATGCTGTGATTCTGTGATTCCCAGGCCTCAAGATACCACCAAAACACAGCCCAAGGGGCACAAGCAAATCAGGTAAAGTTTGGAGCAGGATTACCCAGACCTAGTGCCACACATTCACTCAAAAAACCTGCAAATACCAAAGCAATAAAGCCTCCCCGAGGTCAGGCATTAACTTCTGCCCTTCTGCAGCTCTTCAGAAAAGGCCTCTTACAGCTGAGAGTGCTTGCTTCCAGTTTTATCAACAGCAGCACTGGATATAATGCAGCAGGCATCTGGCAGACATTTGGCTTCTCTTTCCCAGATGTTAACCTAAGACTCGGCTCCCTGAAACAAGGATACGTCCTATGACAGCAACAAGCATTTACAGGCTTAAAACAACCAGAGCATTTTAGACTTCTGCTCTCACTATTTACAAGTTACTCCAAAGCACTGCACCTTCTCAAGGGCAAGAAGCACCAGGCACTTAAATGCTACATCCCAAAGAGGCCAGTCTTAAGTTGAACTCAAGATATCTCCCTAACAACCCCTACACATGATACTTCTCCAGAAAAAGAAGAAGTTGGGATTTCACTGCACTTCAAGTTCGGTTGTATGATACTTTGGCCCTTAGTCAGTATAATATCTCTGAGAGCTCAGCCACCTTTCTTGAGGCAGGTGATCCAAGTTTCCAAATGCCACAACTTCATTCTGCTTCCAAGAAAAAAATATACCTTTGAGAGCACTTTGTACTAAAAGATGCATTTACCGGAGCCCTCCATCATTTGCCTGGCGCTCTTGGCAGGATGTCTCCAAAGGGATCCAACACCTACACGTGATCTCCACTCCAAGAGACAAGCAAATACACCTGCCAGCCCGTATTACAGGAAAACATCATGAAAGAACTTGAAAAACAAGGATCCACCCAGAATAGTCACTGATGACAACATGATTATTGACTGCTTTGAGTATCTCCAACATCTACAGGATTTAAAAGACACAGAGTCTGCTTCCAGTACAAGATTACACAACCACCACACAAGACCGTCTTCACATGCTGCTTGAGCTAAAGAGATTTTGTATTGCCTGTTTCAAGTTCTCAGCTAACCCTGCAGTGCAGCTCTCCCTCCAATAAGGCGACACCAAGCACAAAGAAGTCAAATGATACTTGCCACTCTCTTCAAAGAAGTATCCATTTCTTGACATCGCTGCTGGTGGAGACTCTAAAAAGACATAAAAATAAGGAAATATAAGATTCACCAAGATGCTAAGTGTCTTCACCTTACTGCAAGCTTGGATTACAGTAGAAAGCCAGTACCAAAATCATGCAGGCATCAGATTTTCCCAAATGTGGCAACTTCAGCCTTTTCTTTATTGACTTTAGCATTTACCAGAATATCTCATACAGTTACTGCTTGGAAAAAAGTTAAGTAGTTTTTGGACTGGGACCACAAAACAGCAAGATAAATGATTAGGACAAGCCTGACCATCTCAGTGACCAATCAAACCTGAACAAGTGCATCCAGTAGTAATACTATCTAAGCATCTGCAAAGCTTCTATAAAAAATACAAGCCATACTGAAGTCCAGGTTGTAGCTTATGCTCAGATGAAAAAGAAACAATTTAATTTAGAATAAACAACTCAATTCAGATGAAAACAGCAATTCACACCCTATTCTGCTGCTCCTAATCATGAGGATATCCCAAAACACTGCTTGGCACTTGAAGATAAGCCCCAGAGCACTGCAGCCTTCCTTGGCCCACTTCCTGAGCTGGGGTCCTGCAGCAAACACCATCTGCACCAACAGGGGCTCATGAGGAAGCCACAAATGGGAAGTGACACTGACCAAGAGTGAGCCCACAAACGCTGCAGCACCAGGACCGATTCCCCACAACTCATTATTTAATATACTTTATTTGTTAGCAAGTCAGTTCTGCAATTTTCTGCTGGAAAATCAGGTATTTACGATGCAGGGAGATGTTCAAACAGCATAGGAGCATCTGCTTTCAGGTGTGATCAAAGCCTGGTACCTAAACCCAGCCTGGCTGGTTTTAATGCTAACAGCATCTGACAGTTCAGACTGCGTGGGCTGGAATCACAGGTGTGTGCCCCATTTTTTGGTGATCTAACAGCTCTTCATTTCAAGCCTTGAGCAAGAGTCACCCAAGCAGTCTCTTATAGAAAGCTGCTACGAGATGCTGCCTCTTTACATGCTTCTTCCCAGCCAAAATGTAATCAGAAAGAGGAATAGATTTGTTCTGTCTTTCTCCACTTCATTAGGCTAATCAAACATTACCTACGCAAGCCTGGGATGAATTTGGGCCAACAAGGAAAGAGGTTTTGCCTGCTTTATTGTTCTACAGATTAGGCTTCCTGCTTTTAGTTTGAGGTATGAGACTGTTTTCTCTACCCCATAACTTTTGGCTTACAGGTGACGTGTTTTTGGCTTCCCCCCTCCCCTCCCTTTACAGTGTGCCACAACTTCAAGCATCGCAATTCATCCTGCTCCACCGGGAGCCTTTGTGGGACAGACGGATACGAGTCACACCACTGACGGCAGCACCTTCCAGCCCCGACACTTGTCACAGCCCAGGGTGGCTCAGACCTCCCAATGCAGACAGCATTTGGCTGCACAGGTTCCTGGAGGGACACCCTGATGACCATTTAAAAACCCAAAAAAAACAATACATAAACCCAAGGGCAATTCAAGTGTCTGGTCCAAGAGAGAAACACAATGTTCATCCCAGAACAATTGGTCGGAGGAACAAAGCAGGGTGACCAAGGGGCACCCATTAAAGGAGTCAATTGTTTCCCTCCACCTGGAAGGGAAGGAGAAGACCCATCCAGGCTGATTAGCATGCTAACGATCAAAGGAAAGGTTTTTAAAGAGGCTCTTATTGTGTAACCATTGCATTTACGCATTTCAGAGAAACAAACAAAATACGCCTAGGCAGATGGATTACCCAAGGAACTGACATTCCCACCAGGATGGGATATCCATTTCTCACTTCTTTTATGACTTCTGAGGGAGCCTGAAGCAACATGTTCATCCCTCACTAGGCAAAAATGCTTTTTCTTCAACTGAACACTCCTGTTTCCTTGGGTTGATAACATCCAAGGAGCCCGAATTCAGAGTTGGCTGCTTTCCTCATTAGAAATACCTTCTAAACGTAATGTTGCCTGGGTTGGTATCACACCTTTATGGGAGACTCTGGTTTGGTCACCGCTTGGACTAGGCATGAAAAAGGCAAGGCTGGGGGATTACAACAGGCAGTGCCACTTAATTAAGTGGCACTTGTCCCTCTGAGTCACTAATGAGGGATAGTCCCCTAGGCAACATGCTCAGGCAATTATGTTGGAGGTGCTGTTTTTTCAGATGAGTCATAAAACAGAGGTCTTAACCTTGTAATTAAAGATGCAACGGCACGTTTGGGAAAAAAAAAGCAGCACCAGGCGTTCACCCTACTATGTCCTGGCTAAAGGCCAGCCCTGGTAATTTGTCTTCCCCATACATAATGGTGTCCCATAGCACCAATGGTATTCAGACTTCAAAACAGCCTCGTCGGAGCCTTTTGAAGAGCTGGTACAGCCCCTGCGGAAGGGGATACGCGCATGTTAGCATCAGCAAGGGTGTGTAATGTGCCCAGGAGGTAAAGGGTGATGGGTGTTTACACACACAGAGCGTTGGGACTGGCCTAAAGGTCAGCGCATCAGCGGGAGCAGAGGTAGGAAGGGCAATTTGGGAGCCACATCATCTCTATCTCTGAAAATCACCGAAATTTTTAACCATTTGGGAGCCACATCATCTCTATCTCTGAAAAATCACTGAAATTTTTAACCGAGCACAGCAATGGAGACAGATTTGGGGGAGAAGGTGATGGATATCCTTCCTCCTTACACATCAGCTCCCTTCTATATGGAGACAGATTTGGGGGAGAAGGTGATGGACATCTTTCCTCCTTACACATCAGCTCCCTTCTGCCTGTATTTCCCATATTGGTTTAGCACAAGCGAGCACATCTCATGTTTATGGGATGCCAGCTAAGGACAAGGCCAGCTAGCTCATGCTTAAGTGCATGCTCAGCAGCAGCCAGCAAGGCAAACGTATCAGCAGGCTCCACAAGCCTCTCCTCTCGAGGCTTATGGGATTGTAATATCCAAGGTCTCAGCTCCTTAGCTGTGTATTACTGAAGATGGGAGCAATGGGGTGGGTATTGCAGAACAGACAGCAAGGCAGAGTCCTCCCTCTTTCTCTAGCAGTGAGGTATGTACCCCCAGACAGACAGCATTTCCTCTAACCATCTCAACTCCACTCTGGAAAAAAGAGCTCAACCAAGGGGCTGCATAAAACACAGCAGTAATTGATGCAATTTCTAAGCTCAGGGAAGTCTGGGCAGGAATATGAGTCTCCAAATCCATTAAAGATCAACATCACAGCACTCCAGGGTTTGCCTGAAGCTGCACAAGTGCGTCCATGCAGCATAAATCAGCCCCTGCAGTAGCCTTTGCAGGCTGGAGGAAGACAACATACAGTTTGGAGAGCATTTTAGTACCACAGGGTGGGAGTTTCCTCTCTCCGCACCAGAACACCACTTCTCTCAGATCCACTAAACCCACCTTGCTCGCTCCATTCCCCCAGGATTTCTTTCAGAGACTTCAGCAATTAAAATAAGCCAAGCAAAGCAATTTCAGCAAGACATAAGGGCAGGCTTCTAGAGAGAGACAAAGCTGGAAAGCATTGCCCTGGGGAGCTAAGACACAGAACACAGCAAATTCACTCTCGTGTCTCTACTACCTCTTAGAGATGTCTACGTCCTCGCTCTCCAGAGACTGCTTTCTCACCTAAAAGGATAACAAGGCTCTACAATTGCTCTCCCTATCCAGAAGGGGAACAAGATGCCATCTCCCATTATCTGCCAAAAAGCATGTGGTATAGCTCTTTTGACACTTCAAGCAGTGCTCTTCATTTTTAAGACTTAATTTACTCCAGTAAACAAGTCTCTACTGCCACCCCACCTTATTCCTCACAGGGATGCCTATTAGAGGAGACTGAATTGGACAGGCATTAAAAGTGTCACCACTTCATTGCTTCTTCAAAGAGAAGCTTCTGACTAGTTTTTCATCCATTTATGAGCACTGAATTAGAAGTTAAAAGCGAAGAGCTGAAGCCCTGAAGTGCTGCAAAATGGAAAACAAAGCTTATTTTTCTAGATTCAGGGATATAGTTTAAGATTTCGGAAGCAAGACACTGTCCTTGGACCTGAAGCCATTGCAGTGACTCCAAAAGCCACCAAGGGGGAGGGATATGAGTTTACTTTCATAAGTAGGACAGTCAAGTCTGCTGTAGTTTGAGGTGCTTGGTCTTTGGACTAGGACAAAAATCAGTTGATGCACAGTGGGGAAGTATCAGACCAGAAGTGGGTTTCCTTCCTGATTTCTTACATTCTTGCCATTTTTACATTTGCATTTAACAACAAAAACAGACAAAACCCTACCATGCCATCCTCCATTATTAAATTCCTGTGGGCAACGTGTCTCCCATCTAATAACTCGTTTTAGCTCTCTTGTATTAAGGTTAGTAATAAGTTCTCTTGAGCCTCGCAATATTAGCGGATTACAAATGAAAACATTCTCTGGATACTTTGGTAACTCAATTACAATGATCTGCTGCTGGCATCTTCCAAGTAAACAGCCCTCTGCAGCACAAGCCTTATATCGAAGCAAAACATCTTCTCTCTCACAAGCTTTATACGAGTGGTACTACAGAAATCAGCTTTTATGACTTCGCTCCAGCAAATCTCCAAGTTCTAGCATCTTGATATTTAATTCGCGTTTACTTTGAGGCGACACCAGTTTGAAAGAGTTATTGGAAAGGTACTTTTATTTACAGGCGCTTGAATGTCAGCTGCTCTTGAATTGTCACTCAAATAGGCTGCCTGTGTATCTGGAACACTCTGTTACCCCACAAGCACTTATGTGAAGATGTTGGGTACTTTCATCATCTTGTACTCAGGGTCTGCTCCAATATCCCAGTTTCCACCACCTTCTTCAAAAATGTTTTACTGAAGTCCTAAGAACCTTCCGGAAACTCATCAGCAAATACAATGCCTTGCTTTAAAGTTGCTGAAGTAAAACACTTGAGCCTTCAAGCAAGAAGTCAGAACAAAAATCACCTGTTCAGTTGAAAAAAGAAACCCTTTAGACTTTCCCAATTTCCTCCCAAGAGAAATTATCAGTTCTCAGCATCAAACTAAACTGCCCAGTTATCTGGAAAAAATAATAATAAATCACAATCATTTGGTTGGAAAAGACCTTTAAGATCAGGGTCCAACCATAACCTGCCTCTAAACTAAACCATGTCTCTAGGCACCTCATCTCCCCATCTTTTAAACACCTCCAGGGATGGTGACTCCACCACTGCCCTGCACAGCCCCTTCCAGTGGTTGACAACCCTTTCACAGTGAAGAAGTGTTTCCTAATATCCAAGCTAAACCTTCCCGGCACAACTTGAGGCCATTTCTTGTCTCATCACTTGTTATTTGGGAGCAGACACCAATCCCCCCCTCGCTACCCCCTCCTTTCAGGAGCTGCAGAGGGGATAAGGTCTCCTCTTCCCCCCTCTTCTCCACTTGACCGCCCCAGCTCCCTCAGCCGCTCCCCATCATTCGGCTGCTCCAGACCCCTCCCCAGCTCCGTTGCCCTTCTCTGGCCACGCTTCAGCCCCTAATGTCCTAGACTACTTTGCAGAAGACATGCAGGGTTTTAGCTTTGAAGCAAGGCTTTGGCCACTTCAAGATGACTTCCAGGAGTTTGTCCTCATCCATCACTACCATCAAATAGCTGAGCACCAGTTTCCCCACATGGTGGGGAACATTGCAGTTGGTTGCACCACCTCAAACAGATCTGGGGCCAAGTGCAGCTTGAACAAGTATTAGTGTCTTATCTAAGGCTTAGATCTGGAGAAGATGACAAAACTACCCCTTATCCAAGACTCTATCAGATCTGATATTTAATATTAAAACTGAGCTTCACTACTCTCTCCACCCCACCATGAATTAACATCACAGGGCAAGAGAGTCCTCAGCTGCACAAGTGACCAGGGAGCTGCACCCAGGTTCAGGCAATCTGGGGCAATGGGAAAGCCACAATTTAGGTGTTTCACATAGTTAACCAAATGATGCTCCCCTCCTCCACCCAAAAATCAGCAGAAAACCAGGTAGACTTAACAGAAAAACCACACAAAGAATAATATCCCAAGGGAAAACCTGCAGGCAATGACTTCTTTTTTTAATTATGTGGAACATTAACTGAAAGGAGCTTATTGAGAGTCCAAAAATCTTTGTATGCAGCAAGAGCCGAGCTCAACAGCAGGAGGATGAAGAAGCACCTCAAACTCCTTTCATAACACAGAACTGCATCGCCGCAGAAGGACAGGAAGAGAGATTGACAGCCAGCAAATCTGATCAGGTCCATATATATCAATATTGCAGGATTCCTCTGTACAGCATCACTTGTGTTCATAAAACATGAGATTTTGGCAGATCTCAGAGAGGAACCAAGCAGAGAGGTTTAAAACCATTTAAGTCAGCAAGAATGAATGGACGACAGCACGTGAAAAGCTATTTTTGCCTTAAGTTACCACTTCTCATTTCTATCTACACCTTAAGCAGCTGATCCCTGCATACTTCAACTGGAAAACACTGGTGAAAGCACAGTTTGTACTGGTAGAGATGAAAGGCATGTCCCTGTGCAGCTGTTCTGGGCAATAACAACTGATATACAAGATAAGAGCTTGAGATTTTACTTGTTTTTCCTCTACATCTAGAGAGGTGTGACAAAATAAAAACCAACAAAACAAACCATACAAGTTAGGGTTTCAAAACCCATCACTGTAATTCAAGGAAGTGTAAGATGAGTAAGGCAAGCTTGTTAATACTTGGGCAGGAAAGTGCCCAGTAAGTACAGTATATGAGCACTGCTGCCCATGGCAAGCCCAAACGTAGACCTTTCTGCAGAAAAGACCAGTTTGCATTGATAAAGGCAAAAGAAAACATAATGGAAAAAACACAAGAGGGGTAAGAAGACTTTTTGTAAGTCATTAAATGGGAAAAATTTCCCACAAATGGGAAATACACTCTGCTACCTTCCAGGGAGTTTCTTGAAGGGATAAGAGTCAAGATCAACTCAAAACCTCCTCTTCAGTGCAGCTCTGCAGCCTCACATCCCCTGCAAGCACAATGTGTGCTTTCTCAGTGCCGACACGCATCCATTAACAGTTTCCCTCAGAGGCCGAGGGGGACAACCCCTTCTTTCACAGAGCACATCAGAGCCCTACTGCTCCTCAAACCCTGCTCTGGTAAGACCACATCTGCAATATTGTGTCCAGTGCTGGGCCCTTGAGTTCAAGGACAGGAACTGCTTGAAAGAGTCCAGCAGGGCCACAAAAATGAGATGCTGGAGGGAGTGGAGCATCTCCTGCTGAGGAGCGGCTGAGGGAGCTGGGGCTCTTGAGCTTGGAGCAGAGGAGCCTGAGGGGTGCCCTCATTCCTGGGGATCCATTTGGAAAGGGCAGTGTCAGGAGGAAGGAGCCAGGCTCTGCTCTGGGATGGCCAATGCCAGCACAAGGGGCAATGGTCCCAAGCTGGAGCACAGGAGGTTCCAGCTGCAGATGAGGCCAAAGTTTGTCAGTGTGAGGGTTCTGGAGCATGGCCCAGGCTGCCCAGAGAGGTTGTGGAGTCTCCTTGTGTGGAGACACCCAAAGCCCTTGCCATGTTCCTGTGTAACTGCTGTGGTGATCCTGCTGTGGCAGGGGTTGCACTGGGGGAGCTTTCCCGGTCCCTTCCAACTCCTCATATTCTGGGATTCAAACCAAGGAGAGGTACCCACCACCTCATTCTTCATTCATCTCAGTGGCACAGGGCTAAGCAGAGCCCCATCACAAGCCACTCAGCTCCATAAAAGACTTACCCTAAATTATATCCACATGCCCATCACACACCTCTAAATATCTTCCCAATGCTGCTTTCTACAGCAGTATTTGAAGAGTAAGGAGTTAGCAATGTACTGGACAGTGAAAGCCCAAAAGGGCAGAGTACCCTCTGTCTACACTCCCCTTCTGCACTGCTGCCCCCAACATCTCAGCTTATCCTCCTCCTCCTCATGGAGCTGTCAAGGGTTTGAAAAACACAGCCAGACACTGCAGGATGGATGAGAGACTCATCCCCACATGGCATAGAGCTATACAGTACAGTGTATCAGCAGGCATTGGCACCACTTGGTAATCAAGCAGGGATTTTTGTTGGAGACCTTTACCTAAATGGGTGGTTTAACACAATCTGTGTGCAAACACCTACAAGAAAACAATTTCTGTCAGTCTTGAGAACAGCCTAGAAGACAGCCACGACCCAAGAAGATTTAAACACGCTCCAAATCCCTTCACCTTGATAAGCTTTCAGAAGACAATAGCCCAGATGTAGAAGATGTTGGCCAGAGCAGAAAGTGCTTCTACGTGGCCCAATTCAATGGCAAATTGCTGCTTTAGCCAAGACTCAGACCTGCAGACACACAAGCTTTGCCCTCCTTATGTGCAGACACAGCCAAGTCCTCTAGCAATCCTTACAGAAGTGAAGGTTTCTGTTAGTACAGAGCACTTTTTAAGAGTTATGTATGTTTAACATATCCTTCTTGCCATAGAATTGCACAGATGTGTCCCTTTGTCTCCCTTGCCCTCTAACAGAAGCATCTCTAAGGGACTTCCATCACCTCTTTGCTTCCCACAAGCGTTTCATATCCCCAGAGTTCCCATTTTTGGGACTAAGATGTGGATTACTAAAACTAAACATCTCTAACGCCTGGGAAGCATCCTATTTCTCCAGTTTTTGGAGGATGTGACACCAACCCTCTGACATTTCCTAGGCTATCCCACAGCGCACCAGTCACTTGGACATGAAGAGTTCGCTTTGTATGTCCATTTAAACAATATCCTCCACCACAGCATCACCAGACTGGGATGCCAGCCCCAGTTCAGGTGGAAAACACAACTCAAGCACTGGCAGGGGCTGCCCAGGGCAGTGGTGGAGTCCCCATCCCTGGAGGGGTTCAAGAAGTGCCTGGATGTGGCACTTGGGGACATGGTTTAGTGGCCATGGTGGGGCTGGGTTGACATTGGACTTGGTGATCTTAGAGGTTTCATCCAACCTTAATGGTTCTATGATTTTATAACTTAACAACCCATCAAGCACTACAGTATTGATCAGGTGTTATATGCAAGGAGCTGGATATTCTCCTTATGAGGGGAAAAGGTGTGAGGAGGTCTTAAATCACACCATGGTAACTGGTAAATGAAACCAGAACTAATTTTCAGTCACTGGCTGTGGCAATAGAAAGCACCGTATTGAAAAGATAAAGCAGGAAGCTTCCTCCTGCCTGCTCACTCCCAGGCAAGCACCCACCCACACACAAGCTCAGGGATCAGACGTGTCTGCTTTCAGAGCATCTTCCTCTCCACATTGAGCAATTCCCCTTCTTCATCCCCTCCCCACCATCCTCCAGAGCACCCATCCCAGCAAAACCATCTGATAAAAGACCACTGGCTGCAGCAATGACAGCTACCAGAGACCTCCCCCAAAAAACACCTCCATGCACACTAAGGGTTGATGCCTGGATTTACCAGCAGCATCATGGCTATCTAGGTTGACTCATCACAATTTAGCCCACTCGAGTAATTAATCACTGAGGGTGTCTCCCAGAGTCGAGCCGCAAGAGGAAGTGACCCTGTAAATCCAGAGCCATGGAGCTGCTTTGCTACCAGGATTCCCTTTTCCTCCTCACACACAGAATCGCTCAGTTGGAAAAGACCTCTGAGATCATCATGTCCAACCGTTCCTGTCTACCCACTAAACCATATCCTTAAGTACCTCATCTACCCGCTCCTTAAACACATCCAGGGATGGGGACTCCACCACCTCCCTGGGCAGCCTGTGCCAGATTCTGACGACCCTCTCAGTAAAGAACTTCCTCCTTCTCTCTAACCTGAACCTCCCTTGGCACAGCTTGGTGCCGTTTCCCCTTCTTCTATCCCCCATCACCTGGGAGAAGAGACCAGCACCCACCTCTCTACAAGCTCCCTTGAGGCAGTTGTAGGTGGTGATGAGGTCTCCCCTCAGCCTTCTCTTCTCCAGGCTAAACAAGCCCAGTTCCCTCAGCCGCTCCTCATCAGGCTTGTTCTCCAGACCCCTCACCCACCAGGTTTCTTGGCCAGCACTTTGTAGGTGAGCAGGACAAGCTGAGGAGCAGGAGAACAGCGGCACTTTGGGATCTGGCTGGCAGACAGAGAATTTGGGTTACTTGCCCCCTTCCCACCCCCAGGTTGAAGGTTTAATTTTGTTGGGCCCTCTAAAATTTAGGTGATTTAGGACTTGCAAGGATTTCTTGCATAAGTGCTACATGGAGAGGAGTGAAAGCAAATACCTCCAGAGATCCCACAAGCTGGCAAAGGCCCAGGAACAGACCAGTTGAGACTTTTCAGTGGACTTTTCCTGAAACACTTAAATAATTTAGAAAGCATTAACTCTTACCGACAGCTTTTCAGACAGCCCTATCACTTGCAGGGCCCTATCAAAAAAAGCCTCATAACTGTTAATTTAAAAAAAAAATACCACAATAGCCCCAAATCTAAGTCAGGGTTGAAAGTGTGGCTTCAGAAGGGTGCTTTTATTTTGCAGGTGTTTTGATATATGCAGATATTTTTCTGTGTTGAAATACTTCACTCATACAGGCAGGTCTTCCAGTGGCCACCACCTGCCACTCATCTGCAGTGGAATCGTGTAAAACATGCAAAAATGGTTAAGAGACAGTCTATTGACATTTCATTTGCTTGAGGCTATTCGGAGGAAAGGAGCTGTTCCCTGCAGTGGTTTGACTGTGTTAAATATCATAACAAATTAAGCTGCTGCAAGATGTAAAGTAGTAGCCACAGACCTCTTGTTTGGGATTAAGTGGAAGGGATGCTCCAGCAACATCAGTTTCATACTCGAGCATCCCTCCATGGTACCAGGATCATGTTTTGGGACACAGAATGCATTACTATGAAGTTTTTATTCCTTATCTTATTGCCACCAGTAATGAAAAACAGCTTCTAAAGAGACAGCAGTGGCTGGGCCAAGCTTTGCAGCAAAGTTATTCCTGTACCCCTTCCCATCACCACCACCCAAAAGGCATAGAGATGAAAGAGGAGCCCAGTTAATTCACCCAAAACACAGAAGTTAGGTCTTAAACAATGTCTATACTGGAAACATGGAAAGAGGAGTAGAGCAATAAACCCACCACACTTTCAGATGTTGTTCCAGACATAGAAAAAACCTCCCCCCTGCCATTCAAAACCCAAATGATCCAAAGGTTCCCCAAATGGCAGCCCCATCTCTCCCCACAGAAACAAGGATTTCAGATCACGACAGGTTTGGCAGGGTCACACCAAATCACCCCATGCAGTTTTCTATATCCAGGAGCCACAAAACAGCACCAGTGACCCCACCATCACCATGGGCAGGGGGAGAGCCAGCAGCACCAAATCTGATATTTGCCATCCATCATCAACCCCAAATAAAGATGCCCTGGTCCGGTGGTGAAATAAATGCTGGCTGACAATACATGGAGTGTTATTCATCAGGACATTGTTTATAGTTCGTCTACATGGCTTCCATGGCTACAGCAACACGGATGATGTTTGCAAGCATTTCAGACAGATGCCATACATGCATTTTGTTTTCACTTTCCCCACGTGAAACATCAGGATGGAAAGCCTCCCAGAAAGGCTGCGAGAATGTTTTAGCATCAGAGAAAAAGCAGAACAGGTAAGATCTCTTGTGCTCATCTCCCCATGCAGATCTGGAAACTAAATTCAGAACCCTGGAAGGCAGCTCTGGTTAATGTAAATTGAATTCAAAAAAGGTATTTTCCACCCTTAAACACAGCAGCACAGAGACATCCGGCACAGGCAATAGATATCATCACTAAGCTGCAAAGCTCATTGAAAATACATCAAGCACTGCTTCACTTTAGTGAATTAAATAATTCAAGAGCTGGCAGAGCTGGTTTTCTACATTTTTCTGCCCAAATGCATCGCCCAGCAAACACCAGTGCTCCGGTTTGGGGGATCTGTTTAAGACCACAACTTACCTGCACTACTTCTTTACTAGAGATGCTGTTCACACAGCCTCCGGTCCCCTCCCGGCTGCTCCCCCCTGGGCCACCACCACTTGTTCCCAAATGCCACTTGCTCAGGTGGCCGAGGAGGCAAGGGCTGGTGCTTTTTCAATGGCTCCACTGTTAATCCATCCACAGCATCTTTCTCCCTCACTTCCAATTGGCGAGCAGCGAATGGGTGGAGTGAGAGGGCGACCCATTAGCTCCCAAATGAGCACCTCCAAACCCGAGCTCTCCCAACCCCAGCAGCGATGCCGGGCAGCCGCTAACTTCTCGCATCGCTCCGCATCCCAAATGGGGGCTTTGGGGTTGTCTCCTCCAGCCCCCCAGGTCCCCGCTGCTTCGCTATTTGCCTCTGGTAGCAAGGAGGACAAAATAGAATAATTAAAGTGACCCTGCGCTTCGGAGCTGGAGGTTTTTGCTGGATGCTGGATGGAGAAAGCTCATGTGCCTCCTTAAAAATAAAAAAAAGGCAGCTTTGTGGCAGCCAGGCTCAAGTGAAGTGAGAGGATACTGTACCTTACAGTACAGGGGAAAAGAAGAGGATGCGAAGATGCAGGAAGAAAAAGAGGGAGGGGGAAAACAAAACCTGCTGCCGAGAGAGGTAGATAAAGCAAATTTCTTAAAGACATAGATGCTGTAACTCTGCGAGCGCCGTGCATGCCTGATCTGATAGGGGTTTTTTTTTCACGCTACAGCATGACAGCTGAGCTGCACGGGCAGCAGCAGCGCAAGGGTTAATGCACGCATTCAATGAGGAGCCTGCATTAGGGAATGAGAAACAGGGGAATAAGTCTAAGAGCAAGTTGCAGAATATGGAGCTGAAGAGACCTCACCTCATCCGGGGAGACTTAGATCCAAGCCTGCCTGCCCAGCGCTCGCCTGCGCGGTGCCTAAAAAGCTTTGGAGGGAAGATGCCACATCCTTCCCCCTCCTCCTTCAGCCTATTTTACTGCTTCACTTTCCTTACAATTCAAGATTTTCATAACAATAAGCCGAGTCTCCCCCAGCTGGATATTTAAAGCCTGGAGGAATCGTCAATGCTGGCCAAAAAAAGAAAAAAAAAATACCCTAACTCCCCAAAGCAGCATCAAGTCAGCCTCAGAAAAAGCAGAACCTTAAAAAAATAAGACAAAAAATAAACAGCGAGTTATCCAAATGCTGGCAAGACTGGGTCACTTCCATCTCCCTGATGCTAACTCCAGCGATTACTGTGACTTCAGGACAGATTTCGCAGGGATCGCATTTACCGGGCGGCAGCAATCGTTCCCCAGAGCGAAGCACGGTGAGAGGCAGGGCAGGGCTGGGGCACAGGCATCGCTTTTAGCAGAGGGATTCGGTCAGAGCCGCATACCCCCTGCTCGCAGTCCCTGCTACAGACTTGTTTCCGCTGCACGAAACCACAGGCAACGTATGTTTTTAAACACCTCCTACGCATCTTCTCTGCCGAGACTGCTCATCCAGTCTCCTCCATTTCTATTTATTATTTTAACATGCCACCTGATGAGATTTTCCAGGTAAAGCGCATCATGGTCAGCCTGTTAATAAGATGTAAAGGAAGCATCCCATGGCTCATCAACTACTCGAAGGTGGATGAGACCCCTGGAGGTCTCCTGCTCCAGACAGGACCAACTTCAAGGCTACATCAGATGCTCAGGACCTCATCTCATCAAGCCCAATACCTTCCCTAAAGTTTTACAGTCAAGACTCCAGTCCTTGGGATCCGCACTTAGAGCGGGGCTCAGCTCCTAAACCAGCAGCATTCACTGAATTTACCCATAGAGATTCTTTACAGTAAAGCAACACACAAAATTTTGAACCAAAATGATACTTTTAAGGTACCTCCTTGTAGCAAGACAAATCTGCAGTAGAGAATCTCAATACCTAACCCTATACCCACACCTGATACCTTTAATAACCATTTAAAGGACAGAGTTGACAGCATCACAGCCCTAAAGGTGAAACAAGCCCTCCTAGCCTCCAGCAGGTATTTCAGGTTTCAAATGCTGCCGGATCCATTTCAGCCAGCAAACAAGCTTAGGAAACAAAAGACTGGCCAAGATCAGTTTCTATTTTTATTTTCTTTCCGAGCTGAGGGTGTTTATCAGCTCTTCCAAGCACAAGGGTGCAGCAGGGACCAGAGCTGCTCTTTGGTTGAGATGACAGCGGCCAAGCTAGCGCCACCAGGAGAGGTCTGAGATAAGAGTGCATCAACATCACCGCACCAAAGCATCCACTTACATTGCCTTCATCCTTACCCATCATCTCCAAATCTCCCCCAGATCTTGGTGGGCTTCTCTGCTACCACCCCTCCTCGGTCCCCAACCCCTTCATCCCCAGTCACGCACCGTCCACCGGCCCGGTCCACCTCTGTGTCACCAAACGTTGCGGCCACGGGGCCAAATCCTGCGAAGAGCCAGCGCTGGCCCCAAACTGGCCATAGGGCGAGCGGAGAAAGGTGAGCCGGGGGTAGCAAAAAGAAGCCGGCTCCATCAAGACGGAGAAGAGAGGAGAGCCAGGTACGAAACAAACCGCGTCTCCCTTCACCTCCTTCAGCGGGTACTGTTGGGACATGCAGTCTCAGAGCCTTCTCCTCGAGGAGTTCCTTAATTTTTTGGCGAGGAATTAATGCAAAAAAAAAAGAATATAAAATAATAAAAAGAGCTGCTCCAGCAGCCCCGCTGCTGCTGTCACAGCCCAGCAGAGCACACTGGAAAGGCTGCGTCTCCAGCCTGTATTTAAACGCCCCTCATCAGAAAGCAGAGATGCAGCACAGGAAGAGACAAATTCCAGCTCTGCGTCGCGCTGATAAGCCAGGTTTATAATATTCAAGAAGTATTGGCATTACTACAATTCCCCCCCCATCTCCAATGAATATCTTGTGCAGTAGGCTTGTTGTGCACAATAAGCAAAAAAAAAAAAAGAAAGCCCAATCCCTAAAAAAAAAAAAATCAGCGTGTTCCGGTGGGAACAGCCAACACGTTGACTAAAACAAACACGCGCGCGTTAAACCCTGGGGACGCAATTAGGCTGGGAGCAGGGGGAAGAGGCGTTTAACTCCTGGAGAAGGAGATGGCAGCGGGCGAGAGGAAGAGGAGAACAAACCTGGTGCCCAAATCTGTGCCCTGCGGGGTGCTTTTTGCCCTGGGGTTGAACCCAAGTGGCAGCTCCCAGTGCTGCGGGGTGCCAGCACCTGCCCCAACACCAAAAGGGGAGGAAGGCCACCTCCTCCTCACCCCCCAAACTGCCTAATTTCCCACTCCTTATCTACTGCCATGAGTGGGTATCCCCTAGCAATGACTCACTCCATCACCATCGCTGTTCAAAAGCCACCCGCAGCATCTTGAGACCTTATGAGACAAAGGTTGCTCTGCTCCAAGCACTGACCAGCCAAGATCTTCTCTCCACCAGCTCCAAATTTGAGTTTCTCCCCACATTATCACTCGTCTCCATCCATCCCACCAGGGTATGGCTGCAAGGATGCTCCTGGGGCAGCTACAGCCCGACAAGCCCTGCTGCTGCCATTCGCATCAGGTCCTTCAAGCCTAGAGAGCCAAAAACCACCCAGAGAGAAGAAAATCCCTGCACAACACAAGGATAAAGTCAGCGTTACCCACTCCGGTGGCTTGTATCATGTTTTCATGCTTTTCTCCCCATCTTCTCACAGTTTCTCAGCAAAGCATTTATGAGGGATGAAACCAGACCCTATTCTCTCCATGCCCTACCCATATCACAGCTCCCACTGGTCCGCTGGGGCTTGCAGACCCTTCTTCAATAACAGACTGAAACCCTTAGTACTGCCTTTCTTCTTCTTTTTTTAAATTGCAAGGCAGAGCCAGGGATGAATTTAGAAAGGGGGAATAGAAAAACCCACGGAGTTATAAGTGACAGCGAAACGCTTTGATATCAAAGCCAGCGCTGACAGATGCAGAAGCCTGCAGTGCTCTGCTCCAGGCCAGCGTGTCCCCATGCTCTGCAGAAAGGCTTTGCAGGGAGCTTATACCAGATCAGATTTAGAAAGTTATATTACATTAAG
>NW_010184937.1:5185-5894 GCF_000695765.1 Mesitornis unicolor | reverse complement strand
ACTCACGCTATGCCAGGCCAGGCCCATACACCACTGTTGTGAAAAATGGGGAAATAAATCCGATCTTGTGAGGCCAGCACCGAATATGCGACAGATGCAAGTCAGGGAACAAATAGTAATCGTTTATTTACAGCAACATTTACAGGTTCTTTTGGATTGCCGGTGATAAATCGAAAAGCTACAGGTACACTAAAGGTTGTACACACACAAACACTAGCAACAACAACAACAACTTGCCCGCTGTAAGCCCGGCCACCTGGCAAATAAACAAGCCCGTCGAACAGAAATACAGTGGAGCAAAACCAAGAATACACTCAGGGAAGCACAGAAATGCACCTGTGGAGAAATGTAAAATACACTCAGGGAGTATGGACCTGAGGAGGAAAATACAAAATACACTCAGGGAGTATGCACCTGAGAAGAAATGTATCACTCAGTGTTAGCTGAGCTAAATAATCTTACTCTGTCCTGGTTTGAGCTAAATTGAACTAATTTTTCTATTTAGTGATTTTACTTTTCAGCTCAGTCTCTTCTTAAGTGGCTGAACTTGCTGAAAGCTAGCAGGATGTTTTTCCCAGACAGTGTGAACTGATAAGCTCAAGGCCAAGTTGTCTCACCATGAGTGCCGTGTCTGCGCCTACGGCGTGGGGAAGTGGACCCAAAACTGACCAACTTTGTACTCCATCCCACATACGTCATCCTCCGTATA
>NW_010184937.1:3153-5035 GCF_000695765.1 Mesitornis unicolor | reverse complement strand
GCTCCCACCTGCTGCTGAGTTCGATCTGGGACTTTTCCAGTGCCCTGCTGGCACTCCAGAGCCTCTGGTGACGTAATCGTCATTGGGGAGAGGGTGGGGTGAGGATTTTATATTGGTTTTGTATATTTGTACATATTTGTATATATTTCATTATTTTCCTCTTTACATTATTATCCTGCAGTATTAACATTATTGTTTTATTAAACCTGTTAGTTTCATTTTCCAACCCATAAAGTCTCTCTCCCTTATTCTCTTTTCTCTTCCCTTCTGGGGTTAATAGAGAGCGTCTGTCCAGGATTTAGTGGCTGGCCCAGCCCTAAGCCACGACATACCCACAAAGTGTCCCGAGTGGGGCAGATGGAGAGGGAGGGAATTCATCAATCCGTCCAGTCATCGGTCTGGTTCCGAGTTCATCCTTTCCCGATTCTTAGGCTGAAATTGGGGTGATATTTATACTCAAACTTTTACATTACATCACCTGAGCATACTTGTGGGTGGGGATGACTATAGGCAATCTTATCACTTATGTTAATGTCACAAAGTCCATTAATTCACGCCTGCATGGGTAGAGGTAATGGCTCCTTTTGTTTGGGGTGGAAAGAAATGGGGGACTGGGACCACGAGGCCTCCACCTCGTCTCACATTCCTCCAGGCATCCAGATAACACCAGATATTGATCTAGTGATGGTTGCCACCTTGCCCAGTATTTGCCACCTCACCCAATGTTTGATTTCATGCTTCCAGGCATGCAGCTACATGGTGTACATGACTTGGACTTTGCGATTAACTCTGTTCTCTCTACACCCACCTAATGCATTTTAGTAGTGCTGTCCTGTGTGTGGTAATGCTTATCCGTATGTTAGCTAGTACATTTATAAACTTGACCTATTTTCTGAGACTAGACAGGATCTGTGTTTGAGTACGAATATTTGCAAACACAGTCTTGCTTTCTACCAGTGAATACTATGTCTGCATTTTCAATCTGGAGCTTCTTTTCTCAGTAATAAACTTTCTATCTTTTCAACACTTTAGTTTGACCAAAACACATTTTTTTCTTGGTTAAATGTGTTTACCTTAAACCATCTTTTCATTGGGAAAATACTCATTCATGCTCAAAATCACTTTCTTGTTACACAAAATGACTAGTTGACCTTATCAACACGCTTATTAACTAATTCTTAAAACAAGCTTTGAGATTATTATCTTCTTACTGAGCAGCTAAGATGTGGAAGCAAAGGCAGACAGAATATGTGACACTCGTCAAGGTCACAAAGAAATCACTAGCAGAAGGCAGATTAAAATCCTGATTCCTTGTCCAGTATTTAGATGATGCCTTTTTTTTGCTAACTTATCATCCTGTTGTTCACTGTACGTTTACAGCACTTGATTTTTGGTCCAGTGTTTTAGAGGAACTAGCAACTATAATACGAAGTGGTATATAATCCTTTTCTTTCAGTCTTTATAAAAAAAAAAGAAACAGATCTTGCACATTAGCAGAAACTTTTAGATCTTGACTACTTTTTCCTATTAAATATGTCTTGACTAGATTATGGAGAAATCACTTGTAAAACTTTGTTCTTTAAGTAGGTATCTCCATTCAGTCAGTTGTTCTATCACTCAGAAACCCCTCCCCACCTGAGAAGGTGAATCAGGAAAAGTAAAGGAGACCCGGGAAATAGAAGCAGATTTAATGAAACAATAATGATGATAAAAAACAATATTAATAACAGTATTAATATAAAGTACACAGTTATACTCAGCCGATATAGAATCATAGAATCATAGAATGGTTTGGGTTGGAAGGGGACCTTAAAGATAATCTAGTTCCACCCCCCCTGCCATGGGCAGGGACACCTCCCACTAGACCAAGTTGCTCAAAGCC
>NW_010184937.1:0-3116 GCF_000695765.1 Mesitornis unicolor | reverse complement strand
CCACAACTTCCCTGGGCAACCTGCCCTCACAGTAAAGGATTTCTTCCTAATATCTAGTGTAAATCTACCCTATTCAAGTTTAAAACCATTAGCCATAGTTCTATTGCTACCTCTCCTTGTAAAAAAAGTCCCTCCCCAATTTTCCTGAAGGACCCCCTTCAGGATCTGGAAGACTGCAATAAGGTCTCCCTGCAGCCTTCTCTTCTCCAGGCTGAACAGCCCCAACTCTCTCAGCCAGTCCTCATAGGGGAGGTGCTCCAGCCCTCTGATCATCTTCGTGGCCCTCCTCTGGATCCACTCCAGCAGCTCGATGTCCTTCTTATGTTGATGACCCCAGAACTAGATGCAGTACTCCAGGTGGGGTCTCATGAGAGCAGAGTAGAGGGGCAGAATCACCTCCCTCAACCTGCTGGCCACATTTCTTTTGATGCAGCCCAGGATACAGTTGGGCTTCTGGGCTGCAAGCACACACTGTCGGCTCATGTTGAGGTTTTCGTCAACCAATACCCCCAAGCTCTTCTCCTCGGGACTGCTCTCGAGCCATTCTCTGCCCAGCCTGTATTTATGCTTGGAATTGCCTCAACCCAGGTGCAGAACCTTGCCCTGTCCATGTCCCTCTGGATGGCATCCCTTCCCTCCAGTGTGTCAACCGCAACACACAGCTTGGTGTCATCCGCAAACTTGCTGAGAGTGCACTTGATCCCACTGTCCATGTTGCCGACAAAGATGTTAAACAGTACCAGTCCCAGTACCAATCCCTGGGGGACACCACTCGTCACTGTTCTCCATTTGGACATTGAGCCGTTGACCGCAACTCTCTGAGTGCAACCATCCAGCCAATTCCTTATCCAGTGAGTGGTCCATCCATCAAATCCACATTTCTCCACTTTTGTGAAAAGTATGTCATGTGGGACAGTGTCAAATGCTTTGCACAAATCCAGGTGGATGACATCAGTTGCTCTTGCCTTATCCACCAAAGCTGTAATCCCATCATAAAAGGCCACCAAATTTGCTCTTTGTAAACCCATTTTGGTTACCACCAATCACTGCATCCTCATTCTCCATGTGCCTTAGGAGAGCCTTCAGAAGGATCTGCTCCATGATCTTGCCAGGTACAGAGGTGAGACTGACTGGCCAATAGTTTCCCAGATCTTCCTTTTTGCCCTTTTTGAAAATGGGGGTTATGTTTCCCCTTTTCTAGTCAGCTGGGACTTCACGAGACTGCCACAATCTTTCAAATATGATGGGTAGCGGTTTGGCAACTTCATCTGCTAGTTCTCTCAGGACCCGTGGATGGATGTTGTCAGGTCCCATGGACTTGTGCACATTCAGGTTCTTCAGATAGTCTCGAACTTGATCTTCACTTACAGTGGGTGGATCTTCCTTCTCCCAGTCCCTACCCTTGCTTTCTGTAACTTGGGCAGTGTAGCTAGAGCCGTTGCCAGTGAAGACTGAGGCAAAGAAGTCATTGAGCACCTCAACCTTCTCCATATCCCTCTTGACCAAGTCTCCATTTTCCTTCAGGAGAGGGCCTAATCTTCCCCAACCTTTTATTGCTGATGGACCTATAGAAATTCTTCTTGTTCCCCTTTATGCCCCTGGCCAGATTTAATTCCATCTGTGCTTTAGCTTTCCTAACCTGATATCTGGCTGTTAGGTCAACTTCTTTGTAGTCCTCCCAGCTAACCTGTTTTGTCTTCCACTCCCTATAGATTTTCCTTTTACACTCAAGTAAGTCCAGTGGTCTTCTATATCTAAATAAGGTATAGCGGTGTCAGGCTGTAATGGTCACAGCGAGTGGAGAAGTAGGACTTGGGAGTAGAACAACCAGCAGTACCCTCTGTTGAGTCCCACTTCAGAGGTGGGAGGAGAGCAACTAAGGTTCTACAAATCCCCTTGGGCTAAACTAAGGTGAAACAACACCAAACGATCAATTAAACTGATTTCCAGAGAGGTGACCTAAAATAAAACTTAAAGACTCGTAAGAGGTTTAAGTTGGTATTCTTTAACGCAGCACTGGGGTCATCTCAGAATCACCTGAGATTCCCAAGGAACGAGCACATACATAACCTTTTTATTCCCTATACTAATACATATTCATGCTAACTTCTAAGAATAATCCTACCCTTTTCATGAAAATCTTTAACATAAGTCCATCCTCTTTTGGCTTCAACTTTCATCTGTCCACTAGAGTCCTCTCTGCAGTCACTCCAAGGTATTTTCAAGGTCAGTGGTCGTGTTACCGAAATATCGGATCCATAACTTTCTAAGATCAATTTCTGGGAGTTAGAAAGCAAGACATTCTTTAACTCAGCGTTGGGAGCATACATGAAATAATTTCATAAATTGAATGCTCCAAGTATTAGCAGTTGCTAGTAGCTTATATGTGCCTTACACATATATATTCATGACATAAAAAGTTTACATATGTATTACATTTCCAGTAAAACATTTACATATACACTACATTTCCCATGCACACTCGATTAGCATGCGGAATGGTCTTCCAGTGGTCTGAGGAATAGTCACATAAGCTGTGTAGTCTTTCAGGCTCTTGTGCACCTGTTTTCACAAAGCCTGACTCATCAAGTTGGTCTGAGTAGGGCAATTCATTAACTTCTTATCTATGCCTCCATCTCGCAAGGCAGAGTCAGCAGAGTGGGCCTCAGAAAGACTAAAATCCTGTTATCCTCATGCAGCTTCTTCCTAGCTAAAGTTAGTCAATATACATGTATAAGAGTATAAGAATATTTCTTATATTATCCCATCTATCAGGTTCCAATTCCCTCCTTTGAGACTTCCAAAATTCTCCTTTTTGGGAGTCTCACTTATTTATGATATCTAAAACTTCTTCCTTGACATTGTTTAATGCAATTCCCCATGCATTGTATAAGAGCATATATACACAACAAAAGGACTAACAATTCCTTGCACCAATTGCTTAACCCATAAAGACAGCTTTGGGAACCATGAGGTCACCCTATCTCACAGTTCCTGAAATCCCCAGGATATATTATCCTTCCATACCTCATGTAACATTCGGACGTGTTTCCATATGACCTCAAGGTGGGTTTCTACCTTTTTCGTTTGGTCCACATAAACACAGCAACTACTAT
>NW_010184936.1:2484-2983 GCF_000695765.1 Mesitornis unicolor | reverse complement strand
ACTCACATCCCCCAAGATTGCCTTATCCAGTCGCTGGACCAGTCCAGCTACATAAGCTGAGTCCATAACAACATTCACTGCACAAGTAAATTGTTGGAATGCCAAAGTAACAGCATGAAGTTTGAGGGGAGCCTTCTTGTTGTTCGACTATGTGTTGCCACTGAGATGACCAGCATCCCAGTCAACAGCTGCTTTTCTGGTCCGTCCTGACCCATCTGTAAATACTGTGGGACCTGTCACAGGTTCCTTCTGGCTTGCTTGTTTCTGTCCAATATGAATCTGACTTCCTAATTTACATAATGGATGAGAGGGAAGATGATACTCAATTTGTCCTGTATAATTCATCAATGTGGCTTGCAATGCTGAATTGTAAGCTAAACACCATTGAAAATAGTCCACCTGTACAGCAATACAATGATTTCTGGGTCCCTTGCTGTGAGATGTGTCAGTCTGATTCGTGTTAAAATAATGTGGAGAAAATGGGGAAGATGCGACCTCT
>NW_010184936.1:1674-2253 GCF_000695765.1 Mesitornis unicolor | reverse complement strand
GCTCAAGCGTGGATGGGAGGAGAGCTAATTATAATATGAAGCGGGGATAGGTCATGCATATGTATAAGCGTATTGTGAAATCCCATGAATATGTATTAGTTAAAGAAATATAAACCCCAAAAGAGACCTGTACGGCGTGCGGCTCGAGGGATCAGAACAGGATTAGGACATTCTGTCCCCACGCACCCAGCGCTGTTTGCTTGCCTTTACTCACTTAATAAACTGTAAACTTTAATTGGAATCCTGTTTGAGGCTAAATCATTTATCACACTTGCCAACAACTCTGAACATCTCATTCGGGTCTTAATGATGATTTGTGCCAATAATTCAAATAGGCCAGGAGCAGGTTTTTTTTGTTGTTGTTATTTTTTTGTTTTTGTTACGACAAGACAAGAAATCCCATTCCAGTACATGAAGTGGGTCTTCCCAATCTGGGTTCCATTGTACAATCATTGCAAATGGTATCATATTATTAATTAAAACAAATACCTGTACCGTGACAGTCATATCAATTCTCCAAACATGCTTTTCCTGTATTTCCCATTCCACCATCTCAACTGTTTGCCTTGCTTCAGGGGC
>NW_010184936.1:881-1473 GCF_000695765.1 Mesitornis unicolor | reverse complement strand
AGGCCGAAATAAAGCCATGGCTGGGTGCATCGTACCTTCTCTGGAGCCACTACTAGGCCATATTGTTCCAGTGAAACTCGTGTGTCAGATTCCATTGCTGATAACACTTGAGATGTTGGAGCAGCCAGAAGAATATCATCCATATAATGATAACAGTACCCTGCTGAATATTTTTCTCTAATTGGGCACAAAGCCTGAGCAACAAACCATTGACAAATGGTGGGTGAATTTTTCATTCCTTGCGGAAGCACTTTCCAGTGATACCTTTGTGTTGGTTCAGCATGATTAATTGATGCAACTGTAAAAGCGAACTTTTCCACATCATTCACATCTAGTGGAATGGTAAAAATCCAGTCCTTTAGGTCCATCACAACAATTTCCCATTGCATGGGGATCATTGTAGGTGAGGGCAATCCTGGTTGTAGTGCTCCCATTGTTGCCATCACCTCATTGATCCGGCGCAAATCATGCAATAATCGCCATTTTGCTGACTTTTTCTTAATTACAAACACTGGGGTCCCATGGTCTATGAGATGGTTCAATGTGACCTGCAGCTAATTGTTCTGCTACCAAATTTTGCAGGGCTAAAAGT
>NW_010184936.1:0-763 GCF_000695765.1 Mesitornis unicolor | reverse complement strand
CCCCCCCATTGTGACAAATAGTCTCTTCCCCATAAATTCAAAGAGGCCACAGTCACATAAGGTCGAACAGTAGCCTTTTGTCCTTCTGGGTTGGTGATAAGTACTGGTTTCGCTGCCATGAGACCGTTGATGAAACATGGAATTACTAACAGGCCCACAATGCCTTGGATGGTAGAGATTACAGGCCAAGAAGAAGGCCAAACTTGCTGAGAAATAATAGTGACATCTGCACCTGTATCCAATAGTCCAATTACCTTCAACGACCTTGGTGATGCCTGATCCACAGACAGTGCACACACCATTTGCAGCTGACTGTCAGACAGTGTTTGCATGCAAAACACTTGCGGTTGTCCAGTGGATCCAAACCCTCCAGTGCCTCATTCAGTCAGAGGAACACAACTCATAGAAGATACAAGTTGAGCAATGCAAGTGCCTTTCTCCACCATAACAGGTGGAGTGGGTGTCGAAACCATAGCACAAATTTGTCCCTCATAGTCAGCATCAATGACTCCTGCATGTACCATAATTCCTTGTACAGTAGCACTTAACTGTCCAATTAATAATGCACTTAGTCCTCTTCCAATGGGTCGCTAAGCATCCAAGGGGACTTTATGTACTTGACAATCATTTATTGTTACTGTGTCGGCGGTGGATACATCCATCCCGGCAGCTCCTGCTGTTTTCCATGATAATTTGTCACATAAGTTTGCGGATTGGTCCGCGGATTGTATTGTTGATGTTGTATTGCTCCTGCAAAGAGGTT
>NW_010184935.1:0-15224 GCF_000695765.1 Mesitornis unicolor | reverse complement strand
ACAGAATCACAGAGTCATTAAGGTTGGAAAGTGACCATAAGAAATATGCCTCTGTGATGTAAAAATCTGGTAGTGCTTTGAAAGTATTCTTATTATTTCTGTATTTTACAATGGCTGCAAAAAGCTGAGAAAACTGAAGAATAATGCTTAAAATGTAAGGAAGTGATACTTTCTTTTTAAGATTTTGTTTGGACTGTTTGGATTTCTTGTTTCCGCTGAGCTGATGTAATATCTGATATTGTGTCCAGTTCTGGGCCCCTCAGTTCAAGAAGGACAGGGAATTGCTTGGAAGAGTCCAGCGCAGGGCTACAAAGATGATGGAGGGAGTGGAGCATCTCCCTTCTGAGGAACGGCTGAGGGAGCTGGGTCTCTTTAGTTTGCAGAAGAGGAGACTGAGGGGTGACCTCATTCATGTTTATAAATATTTAAAGGGTGAGTGTCACGAGGATGGAGCCAGGCTCTTCTCAGTGACAAACAATGATAGGACAAGGGGTAACGGACACAAGCTGGAACACAGGAGGTTCCACTTAAATTTGAGAAGAAACTTCTTCTCAGTAAGGGTGACAGAGCACTGGAACAGGCTGCCCAGAGAGGTTGTGGAGTCTCCTTCTCTGGAGACATTCAAAACCCGCCTGGATGCCTTCCTGTGTAACCTCATCTAGGTGTTCCTGCTCCGGCAGGGGGATTGGACTAGATGATCTTTTGAGGTCCCTTCCAATCCCTAACGTTCTGTGATTCTGTGATTTACGGAAAGCGGACAGTCCTGTCCTCTCCTCAGTTTGTTTTGTACCAGGGCAGAACTAATCTGACCCTGTAACTAGCCAGTTTAGTGACCTAAGCCATTGTGTTTTGCAAGGACTTTTGCAGAGGAGTTGGGAGAAGAGCAAAGGGGAGGGGCTTAGAGCTGTTTTGTACTTTTAAGCAGGAACTGACTTAAATCAGCTCAGCTATCACAAGAAACTACAGCATGTCTTAAGACAGCCCCCTTTTCAGTTGAGTACCCTCATACTCAGATGTGATTTATTGCTTGCAAAAATGTTGTTCTGTTTACCTTTCACTTCATACAATGCTTATTTATCGGTTAGAGGTGAATATAATGGTGTTGCACTGAATTATTGGTGTTTAAAAAAGAAAATTTTATATATTTGAATTTTCAACTAATATGTCAGAAGCAACATAAAAATGTTTTGAGACATTCAACTTTTCTACACGTTATTTTTGACAGCACACTGAAAACTCTTATGTTATTTAAGCAGTAAGCCTGTACAACACTGATATCCATTCAGAATAATAGAAACTAGATTTTCTTAGTTGTTTGTCAAGTAAATAACTTTTGCTTTGTGCAGAGGACTTGCTAGCCTGTGCAATTCCCCTTGTTGCAAAGCTTGACCTCAACAGCTTCCTGTGATTCAAAGAATTCTGAAAGCCATACAGGTAATGACATTGTGGTAATGGGCAGCAATTTAAGGGTGTCATGTATCAAAGAACCAACCCATCACAAGCTGACAAATAGTACCAGTCAGCCAAATTGAAACTGAAGTGGTAATCGATACTATGGGTTATTACTCGAATCGATTTGTCATTCAGCAATCTGAAATATTCATTTTATTTTGTTAATCATGAACAAACAGTCGGACAACTGGAAATGAAAGTTCTTTGCTTTCCAGTCTTCTGATTCCACGAAAAGCTGGAAAATAAGTTCACTCTCAAAGACTCCTATTTGAGTTTTAGAAAGCAGGTATTCTTTATTACACGCGGGGAGTCCCCAGGATCATTCCTTGGGAGGACTCTGGTTTTTCGTTACAAAGTGACTGTTTATATGCTACCTATTCATACATATTCACAAGATATCAGAGAACTCATTAATATGAAGCAGGGATTCCTCCAAAAATAATTAGCATACAACTCCTCCTATTTGGGCATGCGCCCTACAACCCTCTGGTGGTCTTCGGGTGGTCGTGGGGAGGAAGGCTTATAGCCTTCAGGATGAAGGCGTATAGTCTTCATTACTGTAAACTTTTCACCTTTCTCCTAGAAGCAGATGTATTTTGTCACTTATTCTGCCAAGTGGGCATTATCAGCACTATGTCTCTAAACATCTCTGGCTACACAAGCACAGGATACCTATATTTCATCCCTGGACATTCCTAGATAGGGTTAGTAGAACAGACAAAGGGGTTTCTGTTCAATTGGGGGATACCATTTATCTTCAAAGAATGTGCTCGGGCCTTCTGCTTATGTGTGGGATTGCTGAATCTGCAGTTGAGTTTCACAAAGGTCCTACACGCAGCAATTTTAACCCCTTTCTCACCACAAAGAAAAGGTCAGAGGAGAGGTTCCTATTTGGACATCTTGTTGTAATGCTCTGCTTAGGTTGTGCACAATCAGGTGCACAGGGGTTTTTTTCCTTTTTTTTACATGACTGACAATATGCAATAATCTAATTTTGTTTTCCAAGTCAAATAATATTAGATGCCTGGCCTTTTAATTTATATATTTCCCACAATTAGTTCTACTTTCATTTGATATTCTTGTGTCTTAAAACCCAAATTTAAAAATAATATTCCTGGTGCATTTAAAACTGATTAAGGAATGGAAAGGACCCTAATCTTCCCAGCGTTCTCAGGTATAAGAGGTGAGCTCTTACTAATACTTCACCACCAGTTTAAAGTTTTTCTGTGTCCAGTTGTCTGTGATGCTGCTTGGTAGAGTGGGCAGAAAACAACTTGCAGCTGAGCCTTCCTTGCTTCAGCATTAAGTCTGTTGCTCTGTCTAAATTATTGATTAAAAGTAAGGCTTTATGATGCAAAACATTTGTGCTGCTGCTTGAGGTGCAGGCATTCTTTCCCCCTTTCACTAATTCTGTGAGGAGCACAAAGCTGCAGATTGATAAGATACTGAACTCCCACAGCACAAGCAAAAGTTGCTGCTTTAGTCAGTGCTGACTGACTCTTCTGCTGAGTTACAGCTTGGTTAGTTGGCAAACGCTGATGGTGGGCAGACTTGCCAAGGAGCAGTGGTTTATTCATACAAACCCAGAAGAAGAGTTACAAATTTTTACTGTAAAATACAGTCTCTTGAATCTTTCAGAGAACAAGAGTATGCAGTTGTGTATGAAGTCTGTACTGCAAGTCTAACTCATCTTTTAACAGTTAACATCATTCTCACTAGAAAAATCACTGTACTTTCATTTTTTCAGGTACATTTTTCGATGGTTACTGTATGTTATTGTGATTTTTTTTTTACTTCATCATAAACCTGAGAAGAAATTAAATACTATCATACTCTTCCAACTCTTTAGTATTGTAGTAATTAATGTAAAAAGAAGAGTTTTCATAAAAGAAATGGTAACCTTCTGAAATGCTAAATGTATAAGCATACTTTGTTACCATCATTTTATGGAAAAATTCTAGATGCCATCTTTCTCAATATCTTGTTGAAAAATATACCTGAGCTGAATTGGCTTTGACTTCTTTTAACTCCAAATTAATTTAGATGTAATTTGAATATGCTTAATTGAGGTTGTTTTAATTTTGTCTAGCACTTGACAGAGGAAAAGCCAGAAGACCTTGTTAATGAAGCATCTCGGTATGGATCTGTCAATTAATTGTATATATCACTTTTAGGAACTGCACTGTAGTTCATTAGAAATGGCTTCTTTTTTTTTATAAGGCTTTTGCCTTTTGCTTTTCTCCTCCTTTTAAGGCTCTTCTTTTGCTTTTAAACCAAGGCAGATTGTTGTAATGAGGTAGAAGATAAAGGAGTGACTTCATGCTCCATTTGGTCTTTTTACCAAAAACTGACTTCTAATATGTATTTTAAGAGGGATGGAGTTTTACATAAGTGAAGAAAAACCACCTGTGTTGGGTGAAGAAAGAGTTGCATGCTAGAATCTAATAGATGCTCAAAGTAGAACAGGAAGTAGAGAAATATTTTTTGCTAGATAGGAAGTGCAGTGATTTAAAGATAATTATGACAATAGAAGTCATAAGCCCTAGCTGCTTGACGTACTCTTCTTATGGCACAGAAGAGCACCTCAAGAAGGCAGTAGTACTGTAGTCATACTCTATGATGTTCTGATTTGATTAATGCTTGCTTTTCTGTACTAACAATGGCCATACTATTTTTGGTGCTATGGGACAGATGGTGTTGCTGCCTTACAGCAAAAGTATTTGTTCATGTTGTCTCTCTCTCTCTCTTTTTTTTTTTCCCCCCCTCTTTAATGCATAGGCAGGTTGCATTAGCTGATCTTATAATCATCAACAAAACAGATTTGGTCTCAGGGGAAGAACTGAATAAAGTCAGAACATGTGCCAGGTATGAAACTTTCAGCATAACTATAGCACTTTACTGGCTCAGAAGTGTTTTTTATTTAAACATAGTTACTTCCTTCTTGCTGTTAATACAGAAATAAGATCTTATAGTTACAATGACATAAATCACTAGCTGAGCAGGGAAAAAGAGATTGCCTCTTTCTAGAGGCATTTCAGTACTTTTATGTCATTACAGAAGTGTAGCAGCTTCTCTTTCTAGGTAAGATTTGATGTTACTTACTAAGGACAGGCCTGTTCTAAGTGTCCATGCTCTTAGATTTTTGGGCAGCTATTCCCATTTTTCTGAACTGGCATCCGGGGAAAAAAAACCCCGCTAGTAGATAGGAGTTCACTAGCGAACACAAAGATGTATGGAGGATGTCCCAGATTATGGTCTTGGATGTAGAAGAACCAATGATCTGAATCAAACTGATGATCAAAGCCTTGTCCCATCTTTTTCTATCAGTACCATGATAACCAAAACAAAAAGTTGAAATTTTGAAATTCTTTACAACTCTATTAGTGGTTTGACTTCTAAAAGTAAAAATGCATAGACCCAGAAGAGCATATCATAAGGAGTTTCACACAGGAAAATGCTATTCTTACTGGTAGTGCTTTGTAGTCAGAACTGGCAAGTTCCCCAACCCTTGCTTAAGGTATGAAAAAATAATAAAAATGAACTCTTGTTTGGGACGTCTGTTACTTGGTTGGTAACAGAGTTGGGCTTGTTGTGGTGTTATTTCTCATGTTGCTTTCCATGGTTAAATTGTTCAAGCAATGTGTTGCAGTTGCATTTTCATCTCACTTCTAATTTTTCTATTTTATTTTAGGTCGATAAATGGACTTGTTAAAATTGTAGAGACACAAAGATCAAGGTATTAAATGGCCACTATTACGAGGTACCAGATCCTCCTTCTTGTGATTTACATATGCTATTAGATCATTTTGGTTAAAGGAAAATTATTGAATTAGAAATATTTAACTCAATATTTATTTTACTAATAAACATTTATATAAAGGAATGTTTTTAAGAAGTAAAAATGTGTTTTTCTTTGTTACTGTTCACATCCTGTACTTTAGTGTATAACTAGTTTTTTAGAAAAAACCCAACCCACTATTAAGATGTAGCTTAGTTTACAAAGCTTATCACTAGATTGTTCTATTGAATTTTGCAATATAACCATAAATATTTCTTATTTACATGAGAAGTAGATTTTACAAAAGCTCTGGCTTTAGTTTTTCCAAAACCTGCATTTTGTTCTAAGTTTAATATCAGTATGGATTTTAATTATTTAATGTTGCCATTTATGGAGTAATACCATTTGGAAAGTTCCTGAAAAATGCAATTTAGATGTAGTTTACTTGGCTTCAGCGTATTCAAAAAATGTAGCGACTTTTGAGGGAGTGTTACAGGTAGAAATTTGAAGTTTCTTGTAACTTGTTAGCCGGATCTTGTAACTGAAGAGCAGCTTGTAGGGCCAGGTTGTATCTGAGCTAATCATTGATCACATGTACTATAATAGCTTTTTTCTGTTTTGTCATCTTAAAGATTTTTCTCCCTTACAATGGCTGCTGCAGATAAGTTGTTACTACGAAAAGTGGGGCAGGGGAATTTATAAGAAGGAAACATAATTCAATAGTTTTTGCTCTTTTTTTCATTGAAATTTGGGCTCAGGTTTCTTCTTTAATAAGGAATTAAATCAAAATGGTATTTCCAGGACATTAGGGTAGCATTGTATCTTTATGACTACTAGGACTGATTTGTGTGCTATTGCATCAATTATTTTACTGTATTGTGATAAACATTCCTATAATACAGCTTCCTGTTTTGAGCAATTTTTGGAGGGAGAATGTTAGACATAATCTTAATAAGGTGTATTTGGCTTTTTAAAGTTATTGCCAGATGTAATTGAAAAGCGTAGGGAAAAATATTTGCTGTTCTTGGCTGATCAGATAGGATCAACAAGTGACTGTAGAATATGTAACTTACTTGGTAACCCAGGGTTTTGAAGATGGATGCTTGTCTGGCTTTAATCTAAAGATCAACTCAGTTTACCTTTCCAAAAATGTTAATCTTGTTAACATTTCTGTTTACTTCAACTTGTTTGAAAGTCTGTCTGCAGTCTGATCCCTGGAAGTTTTATGCCCTGCTCTTGAACAGTTGCGTTATCAAAAATGTTCTTTAGTGAATATCATATTAGTCTGTAAGGATTATTCTCATATCGTTTGGTTTACTTTGTTCAAGGAGGAAGGTGAAATGTTTAAGTAGCTTTGACAACTTCACACTCAAATTGAAACTTGCAAATTTTGTTGAAGAATGCTTAGAACAAGAGTAAATGATATTGTAGAGGAGACAAAAAATTCTGTTACTGAGAGGTATTGGGTGTTAATTCATTCAATTACTGCTCTTCTAGTGATACTCAGTAAATTTATCTTAAGTCAGCATGTGTCTATTAGATAAAAAGTTAATTTCTTCAATGGATTTTCTGTAATTTAAGGACTTATGTTCAAAACAGCAAGTGTGGATAAGCAAGCTTTCAATATTCACTAGCTTTTTTGGATATGTTAAGAGTTTTATGGTGTGAATAGTCTCTCTAGATTCTGCTGAAAATTTTAGACTTTTGTTCATTTGTCCTATTCTGTAAATTAACTATTATTAAGTTAGTATTTAATAAAGTTGAATTATATAAGGGTAACGCTACTGGCATTTTTCCCTGTCTATAAATGGAGATGAGAATGTTCTGGTGACTCCAACTTAAATTTAACCAAGATTTCATTCTAATCTTGGATATTTACTCATAGCTAATTTTACAATGTCCAAATTTGGATTTTATTTTTGAGACCTCACTATTATTTACATTTTCATGACTTCTATTCAGTGTCATATTTCTTCATTTAATGTATGTAGTTTGAGTGCAGCATGAATGAAACATTAAAAGACAAAAGAAGAACAATTAGTGCAAAGTGACGGAGTTGCAAAGATATAGTTTTAGCATTTCGATTTCCTCCTGTTTAGTGAAGTTTTGGGAATGTGGTATTAATTTTTAAAATTCTGGAACTTACGTTATGAATATTTTACCTTTGCTACAGAATGAGGAAGAAAATAATGAGAAATGATTTGGGCTTAGGAAAACATAAGAAAAAGATTTGCAACAGATTGCTCCAGCTGAAATCAAAGAAGTGGCAACATGAGAATTTTACTGAGAAAAAACAGTAGTTTTGAGAAAGCAGATCAGGAGATCCTTGTTCTTTAGCTGCAAGGCAGAGTACGGAAATGATCAGTAAAATGCTGTGGAGGGGGAAAAGAAGCAAACTATTGATAAAGTTAAATTGCTCATAAATTGCATATGTATTAATCTTACTGCCCTAGGATATCAGTGCAAGTTTGAGGCCGAGGTTTTTATATCACGAAAAAGGGAAATGTTTCTGTAAGGATGATGATGGTATCTAGCATGGCTAACTGTTTTGAAGAGGTTATTAAACTTCATGCTTTTGAGTCTTAAATCAGTATCTGTCCTCATCCATTTGGAAGAGATCCAATATGTGAAATGTATTCACATCTGTACTGTTCTGTGGTGTCTGATGCTAGCCAGCATTAGATTTTGGATATTAGACTACGTGGACCTCAGATGCAGTCCTCAATGACAGCTCTTCTTTTATTCGTAAATATTCTTTAGTGAATGTCACACACTGTCTATCCCATGATTAAACATTCCAGAAGTGAAATAATCACAAAATTAATTTATTAACATGTTGAGAACATATTATCTTTAATTAGGGGTTTTTGTCCCTCAAAAGCCAACATTGTGAAAGGGACTAATATAACACTTTTCTTCAGTGTTTTTCTGTATGATTTTTCATAACACTGCTGGGAACAAGAAACTGGCACTGAGTTGGTAATGAACTTTAGAGAGGCATTGTTTATGTGTTTTACATTATAAACCTTTCATCTTAGAAACTGCTTTGTAAAGCTAATGTTGGGTGTAAAAGTTTAATCATACTGGCTATACTCGAGAGACTCCTTTTTTTGGTTGTTTGGTTGGTTTGTTTTTAACCACTATTATGTTCCTTGTATTTAGCCACGTATCATTAACTGCAGTTAGAAAGCTGTCAGTTGCTATTAGCAATGAAACCTATAGTCTATATTGCTTTTTTAGGAAAAGCTGCTTACACAAGTTTATAGGTAGCTGTTATTACAAGTAAATATGATCACTGCTGTCTGTTCCTTATTAAATTTTTCATTTGTCTAACTTTCAGATGTTAGAGCTGAAATTTTTCATAGTAGCAGTTGCCTCATAGTGTATTTCAGTTTTGTTTCCTAACAGTGTGTCAATAGAAGCTACATATATTCCAGAGGTGGTTTGTGTGTTGAGAGGTGGGTCCATATTAGTGGATATTAAGGGTGCAGAATAATTGCTAGGAAGAACTTCAGGGTTCCTTTTCGATTTAGGGAAAATTGGTTATTATTCAGGCATCCAGTATGAGGGATTTTATAATTTTTCTTGGGAGTACCTTGTGTTTTACTATGTTTTAAAAATAATTTTTCTGTGGTGACATATTACTGTGTAAATACAAACTGCGTTTCCTTGAAGGGTACAATACCAGCCACCAGCATCCAAAAATAAAGCTTTGGTAGCATTAGAAGGATAGACAAGAAAACAAACATAAGCTTAAGAGACCCATTTTAAGAATATTTAAGTAGACATTATATTTAAATATAACAAAAATGCGAAATTTTCTTTCTTCCCTCTGTTTAGAGTTGATCTCTGCAATGTCTTGGACCTGCATGCTTTTGACTGTTTATCTGGAATAAGGTATGGTGATAATTTCAGTGGTCTTTATTAGAAATAATGTCCATTGTATAAATAAATGCATGAAATTGACACACTCAAATCCTGGCTTAAATTTGATTCTGAGTTTGCTATAAATTCTAGTTCAGTCACTTATTTAAAATTCTCAATTTATAAGTGGTGATCTGAAACAGAGAATTTTGTCCACTTCAAATGCATGCAAAAAGGGCTTTTTGACTTTGTAAAGTGAAATGAGCTAGAGTGTGCATGGTTAGTTGGCTTTATTTCCCCCAAAATACAAGTTTTATTTAAATAGTAGTAGAGCAGATTTTTACACGCTTCTCTGGTTCTCTTAAAACTTAAAGAATTAAAAAATTTTTCTCACTTTGCATCATGATAAACTGGAGGCCTCCTTAGTTTTCACAGAAAACAAGGAGGGCTGAGGTTCCACAACAAACAAAGCCACTGCAAATTCTTATTACTGCGTTCCATGTTTGGTTGTTCTTTTTTTAAATGCCAAATGTGAGTTCAACATGCTAGATGAGTGGAAAAGTAAAATTTGAGGTAAGGAGAGAAGGGCTTTCTGTTCACTTTGTGTGCTGAAATTGTTCAGTGAAGAGAGCAAGGGGTGCTGGAGCAATCGTAAAGGAAAGGAAGGAATATGCAACTGGAGGCAGTATCAGCTTTATTTTTCTTTCTGGATGCACACTGTTCACTTCAGGTAAAGGAACGTAACCACTTCCTTGTTCTCAGAAGGAAGAAATTGCAGAAGGTGCAAGCTAATAACCTCTAGTAGCTGAGATGCACTTAAGAAATTTCCCAATGAGCTGGTGCACTACTAACCAAAGGATAGCCTGCTTTTTCTGACTCTTGGCTGCCCTTTCTTCTTGCTGGCCCTGGCTTTTGTCTGATCTGTGAAAAGTAATGTTTGTTACTTTTGAGCTCCTTGAGGGTATCAGTCAGATCTATACTGATGACAGCATCAGGGAGGTATCAGAGTAGGCATTCAAAAGAATGTTAAGTGGGAAGCAAGGCAAATATATCCTTTATTGCTGATAGATTACCATTAGGTCATAAACCAGATCATAAATGCGTGTCCTGAGTTCTTATGATGGATCAGCTAGCTAAACTGACTCATCCTGGAGCCACACAGCAGAGAGGAAGCAGTACGATGATGTCAGATAGAAAAGGATTGTTCTTGATAATGCCAAGTCACAGTTAGATCCTGTTAGCTGTAGTATTAGGTGACATTCTGCAAGGTTTACTAAGAAGTGCTGTGCTCTACAAATCTGAGAAAGTCCTTAAGGAGGTCACAAAAGAAATCTTTCTTGGTCTCATCTTCTCTCTTCTCTCAATCATAGTTCCATTATAGGTTCTCAGTGTTTGGTATTAAAATACAGGACACACTCTAAAACTGCAGCATTTAAAGGTAAATTCTAAAAGCATCAAGAAGGTTGGAGACTGCTTAAAAGAAGTTCCATTTATTTTGATTTTATTTGAACTATGCAGTGAAATTGAGCACAGAGCTCAGTTGGGGAGCATTCTGTGGGAAGCTTCTGTGGAGGATAAAGGAGCTAGCAAATGCTGGCACATTTTCAAGAGTACTCTCCTGGAAGCACAAAACCAGTTAATCCCCTTTAAAGGTAAGGGAAGTAGGCAGAGCAAGAGATCCTCTTGACTTAACTTTGAGCTTTTGAGTCTGCTCAAAACCAGAAGAGAAGCGTACCAGAGATGGAATTGTAGATGAATACCCATTGAGAACTACAGGGCCATTGCTAGGGTATGCAGAGATACAGTTAGAGATGCAAAAGCTCAGCTCCAATTGACATTGGCCAGAGGTGTCAAAAACTACAAGAAAAGGTTCTTCAGGTACATAAACAACAAGCAGAAACAGATGGAAAATATTGTCCTACTGTTAAAGAGGAGAGGTGAATTAGTCTCCAACAGTGCTAGAAAGGCAGAGGTTCTCAATGCTTTCTTCACCTTTGTCTACCACCACTGCTGGATCCCAAGCCTTGGAAATAAAAATCCAGGTTGATGCAAACACAGACCCACTGTCAGTGAAGGAAGAGCTGGTACATAAACTATTGCAGGAGCCTGACGTCTGCAAGTTGATGGGCCCTGTCAATATCCATGTGAAGGCATGAAAGGACCTGGCTGATGATGTTGTGAGGCCTCTCTCCATACGCTTTGAGAAGTTGTGGAGTTTGGGAGACATCTCAGAAGCCTGGAAGAAAGCCAGCGTTGCCACCCACCTCCTTTAAAAGAGGTGGAAAGGAGGAAAAATCTCCTCAGAGAAGTGATGGATTCCCTGACATTGGACACTTTTAAGATTTGGCTGGACAGGGTGCTGAATCATCTTGTCTAGGCTGTGCTTTTACCAAGAAAGATTGGACCAGAGGACCCTTGATGTCCCTTCCAACCTGGGATTTTATGATACAGTATTTCCCTTAGTCTTACAGATTTAATTCTCACAAGCAACATTTCTGTACATTTCTCTTTTCTTGCTTTCGAAATAATTCTTCTAAAGTATTTTCAAAAAATCAACATCTAATAAACAGACAGATTCTAGTGATTTTTCCCTTCTTACTTTAATGACGTACTTTGCCTTTTGTTCCTGCACAAAAGAATATCAAGGGTGTTGTACTTCTTGAAGTATAAATATTTAAAATTCCACAGATACTGCAAATCATTATTGTAATTCTGTTTATATTTTTATAATCTAATGTTCTAGCTGAGATCATTAACTAGATCAAACCAGTATGATTAAACATATCTCTTCTGAGATTAAAACTGAATTTACAGTTGAAGCTTATACTGACTATACTATCTGTCTTTGGTATTTTAGTTTTGCTCTGCAGTATTGAAGAGTTTATTTAAATTCTAAAATAGTGGCAATTTGTCTATTGTAGTAAAATGTGACATTTAACTTTACTTATTTTCAGTTTGCAGAAAAAGCTTGAGCATGTAAAGACAACACATGCACATCTAGATAAGGTAATTACCAAAGCTACTGCTTCAATCTTTTTCTAACAGGGTTGTTCAGGGTAATGGTAAGCATTGCATTCTAATCATGTTGCCTTTTTATAGAAGGTTTTAGTTAAGGGCTAATGTATTTTAAGAGCTTTGGAAAAATACATTAGGAATGTGCTTTGTTGCAGATAGATTCTAAATGGTTATAGTAAGTCTTGCTTTCAAAAATAGCTTATAGGTTTCCAGTGCTCCAGACAGCGACATCACTAATTGATTCACATGGAGAGTGTTGCTGAAACAAACAAATAGCACTTGTCTTTTTAATATTTGCAGAATCAAGTCCTGAATTTGTAGCCAGTCTTTATCCTGTATATTTTCTGTTGTCAGTGTATGTGGGTATCAGAGAGATGTTATTCATGACTTTGCATTCTTTAAAGCTGTAATAAAACTTCACTGAGTAGTTGAGCATGTGTAGATTTCCATTCTGTGAGTGCTACTCGTTGTTTTCAAAGAAATAGTAACAGTTTAACTTGTAACAGTGAGGTAGATTCTGCTATCTAAAGTAGGTATCAATCCTGTAAGCTGCACGTATGCTAAAAAAAAAGAAACAGTTCTGTTGATGTTACTTTTAGTATGTCAAATTAAGCTCTAAAATGTATTCGCGCCCGTGCTCATCCCACTACTCCACCCAATGTGTGTTTATATCAAGGCAGATTCTTTTCCTGTGTGCATTACAATGATGCTAACATAACACAACTGCAAATAGCGTTTCTGCCTTTCTGGGTTTTATTTGAGCAAAGAAAGTTCGTGGTTTTTTTTTTTTTTGTGATAAGCATATCCAATTTCAAAGATGAATTTAAGGAAAAAGGATCTGTTCCATCATCCCTGCAGCATATAAACTGTTCTGTGCTAATTGCTACTTTTAAGCACCTGACTTGTCTATTATGTACAGATTTTACTATAAAGGCTCCCTTTTAATTTTCTTTTTTTTTCTTCCTTGTTTTTGTTTGTTTTCTGAATGTTATCATCACAGTATCTTTTTCTGCTTAGACCCTTCTCAAAAGCAGAACAGTCTTAAGTCAGAGAATTACTGAATTATTGCCAGGCAACAGAAACTTACAAGTGCTGATTTGAGTACTGAAAAAAAGAAATACAAGACAATTACACAAATACTTACATGAACACCTCTCCTCCTTCCCTCTCTCCCCCAACTTTCCCTATTTTTTTCAGTGGGTTACACTTAGTCTAGCCAAGTTCTCCCAGCAAGGCCACATATGGCATAGGAAGTGGGGGGGTGTTTGTGTAATGATTTTATGTCCCTCATCACTGCTCTGTTCCTTAGAGTTCCTTTCCCATGGTTCACACAGGGCCCTGAGTACCTGTGAAGTGCCCTTGTTCTGTGGGTAAACAACAAGCTGCAGTCTCTCAGGGGTGTGCGTACCCAATTTGGCATGGCATGACTTGCCTCCTCCAAAAAGTCTTCGGTCCCAAGTGGCTGGAGGTGATTGTATCTCTAAAAGTGTACCATGTGTTTTTCTGCCTAAAGATGTGTGAGATAGATATGTATTTTTTTTTACTATTGTATGGTTTCAGAGCTGGCTGGAAGAGGTTTTGATACACAAGGCAGTACTATTCCAAGTATTGCATATGCCCCTTAAGTGCACACCCAAACAGAACCAAAAAGTATACAATAATATAGTAAATCAGAACAGTAATGGAGACTTTTTTTTTTAATTTGACATGGGTATATAATTACTTATTTATTAGGCCAATTTATAAAGAACAAAAGAACACTCTTTGAAATTAATGTAATGAAATGTTTATTCAGTTTGGTAATAGTAAGTGGGTTTTTCCATTTGCAGGGTATAATTACGGTAACATTTGAAGTTCCAGGAAGTATAAAAGAAGAAAACTTAAATATCTTTATTCAGGTATGTAATATATCACTGTCAACTGAAAAATCAAAGTGACTTTTTATAGAAAATAATCTCATGCCATTCTGTTAATGAAAACTTTTCTCCTTTTTATAGAATCTTCTGTGGGAGAAGACTGTGAAAGATAAGACTGGGCGCACCATGGATGTCATAAGACTGAAGGTTAGTCAGAAATGGCCAACTTCTTTGTTTTGTGCTTTTTCTGTTTTATATGTAAAAAACTGCAGTGTGCTGTAGGTTACAGACCTATCAAAGGTGCTACTGGATCACTGTAGCAGAACAGACAGGATGGAGAATAGCAATTTGTCATTGTTCTCTGTAGAGACAGTTATCTGCTGGCTGGTGGAGCAGCTCAAAAGAAGATGGCTGACAGAGAAGCCAACACTGATCCCTCTTGTTTTAGATTGAGAGGGAAGATGCACAGTACCCAGCATCAGTGGAACATTTAATGGTCAGGACATAAGTAACTCACTTTTTCATTTTTCATCTTCCTTGCTTTGAGATGGAGTGCTGTCATAGATGGCAGGCAGGAAGGCAAGGAAGGAAAGGTGGTGGGGTGGCCACATATGTTAGGGAATGCTTCGACGGCCTAGAGATTAGCAATAGTGACAATAGGGTTCAGTGCCTATAGATGAGAATCAAGGGGAAGGCCAACAAGTCAGATATCGTGGTGGGAGTTTGTTATAGACCCCCTAACCAGGATGAAGAAATAGATAAAATATTCCATAGGCAGATGAGAGAAGCCTCGTGATCGCTTCCCTTTGTACTTGTAAGGGACTTCAACTTTCCCGAATATCTGCTGGAAATATATCACAGCAGAGAGGGATCAGTCCTGGAGGTTCCTGCAGTGCATGGAAGATAACTTCCTGACACAGCTGGTGAAGGAACCGACAAGGGAAGGTGCCCTGCTGGACCTGGTGTTTGCTAAGAGAGAAGGTCTTGTGGGGGATGTGAGGGTTGGAGGCTGTCTTGGGCATAGTGATCATGAAATGACAGAGTTTTCAGTCCTTGGAGAGGCAAGGAGGGGGGCTAACAGAACTGCCACTTTGGAGTTCTGGCAGGCAGACTTTGTCCTGTTTAGGGACTTGGTTGGCAGAATCCCCTGGGAAGCAGTGCTGAAGGGCAAAGGAGTCCAGGAAGGCTGGACACTCTTCAAGAAGAAACTCTTAAAGGCACAGGAACAGGCTGTCCCTGTGTGTTGGAAAATAAGCCAG
>NW_010184934.1:25200-26661 GCF_000695765.1 Mesitornis unicolor | reverse complement strand
AGCAGATATCCAGGAAGTTGAATTCCCCCACAATTACAAGGAGAAGCGACTGCTAGGCTTCTCCCAGCTGCCTGTGGAATATTTTGTCTATTTCTTCATCCTGGTTAGGTGGTCTATAACAAGCTCCCACCATGATATCTGACTTGTTGGCCTTCCCCTTGATCCTCACCCATAGGCACTCCACCCTGTTGTCACTATCGCTAATCTCTAGGCAGTCATAGCATTCCCTAACATACATGGCCACCCCACCACCTTTCCTTCCTTGCCTATCCCTTCTGAAGAAGAGCTTAAACCCATCAATGGCAGCACTCCAGCTGTGTGATTCATTCCACCACGTTTCTGTGATAGCTACTATATCGTAGTTACTCTGATGCACAATAGCTGCGTGCATTGGTATAGACACACTTCAGTCAGGCTAAAAGCCCTGCCACCTTTTCACAGGGAGAAGCCCTAATTTTGCCAAGCCATTTTCAGGGACTTCCATGGTTACTAACCCGTCAGTGACCCTTGCCACTTGGTTGCTATATGGAACTCCATCCCCTACCTCCATTGGGACGGTAGTCTGAAAAGTCTCACTAGCACACTGTCCCACATATGTCGGTGCTTCACACACAGGCTCATAGCTAGTGAGTTGTGTTATATCCCCTTCCCACCCTCCCCCCTTCAAATCTAGTTTAAAACCCTGTCTATGAGCCCTGCTAACCTTTTCCCCTTATGAGATAGACATACCCCATCTTTTGTCACCAAAGCTGGTGAAGTGTAAATTGATCTATGATTAAAAAACCCGAAGTCCTGCCTGTGGCACCAGTCTCTGAGCCAAGCATTGATCTGTTGGCTCTTTCTGTTTATTGCCTCAGATCTCCCTACAACTGGTGGGATAGAGTAGAACACTACTTGTGCTCCAGATCCCTTAACCACTTGTCCCAAGCCCTTGAAATCTCTCTTCATTGCTCTCAAACTACTTGTTGTAATCTCTTCACTGCCCACCTAAAAGACCACCAAAGGGTAGTAGTCACAGGGTTTAACTAGGGTAGGGAGATTTTTCCGAATGTCCTTGACCCTGGCTCCTGGGAGGCAGCAGACTTCCCTGAGGAGTGGGTCTCATCTACAAATAGGACCTTCCACTCCCTTCAGAAGGGAGTCTCTTATGACAAGGACCCATCTGTCTTTCTTACTTGAAGACGTTTTTATGCGTGGCTCCCTCTGATTGAGCCTTGGCGGTGCCTCCAAGCTAGGTGAGTTGCCTTCTTGCTCTTTGTTCGGTTCCCCTTGCAGAACATCATACCTGTTTTGCAAAGGCACCTGGGAAGGTAGAGCAGTTACTGGGCGGAGGGCATGCCTGCCGTGCCTGTTGTGCCGGGAAGAGACTCATTTCCATTCTTGTTGGTCCCCATCCTCTAAGTTCTCCTGTTTGCTATGGTCAGCCTGGCGAAGAGAGGCTAGGGAGCCCTTTGCCTCCCC
>NW_010184934.1:0-24959 GCF_000695765.1 Mesitornis unicolor | reverse complement strand
CCGGGGGGGCAGCCCGCTCCCACTGTTGCTCTGTCGGGCAAGCTGCATCTGCCTTGGCGGGTGCATGGCTGAGGGAGGCCATGGTTTCTGCCTGGTGGTAACCATTGCTGACCTGTTGCTGTGGCCGAATCTCAGCACCCTAGTGGTTCAAAGCTGCACCAGAGGAGGTTTAGACTGGACATCAGGGAGCATTTCTGTGCCAAGAAGGTGGTCAAACACTGGAATAGGCTTCCTAGAGAGGTGGTTGATGCCCCAAACCTGTCTGTTTAAGAGGCATTTGGACAATGCCCTTAACAACATGCTTTAACTTTCGGTCAGCCCTGAACTGGTCGGGCAGTTGGACCAGATGATCATGGTAGGTGTCTTCCAACTGAAATAGTCCTGTCCTGTCCTGTCCTGTCCTGTCCTGTCCGCCTAGCCTAGCCTAGCCTAGCCTAGCCTAGCCTAGCCTAGCCTAGCCTAGCCTAGCCTAGCCTAGCCTAGCCTAGCCTAGCCTAGCCTAGCCTAGCCTAGCCTAGCCTAGCCTATCTGTAAGTTAAGCTATGTAAGGGAAGAAGGCTGTACACGTTGTTGCTCCTGTGGCCAGGCCTGTCATACTAGCATTCCCTCTGACTCCTCAAATTCTCAGTTGGCACTTTCCTACAGTGGGCCCCCCCTTCAGGTCCTTCATAGCCTGCCCCAGACCAAGGACTCCATCCTCTTCACCTCTGCTCTGCCACACACCTGAGCCTCTCTACCTCCTGGATCTCCAGCCACTCACAATGTCACCCTGCATGCTCCTTCCCTGCAATCTTCTCTGCTTTTAGACTTCTGGCTTCTCTGTCACTTAGTGAGCATTTGGCTGTGGTGCCAGCTTCATGGTCCACAGATCATCCAAAAAAGTTGAGAAGAGAGCAAGCCTTGTGACACCAAAGACTATGTCTCCCTCTCATTGCTTGTGCTGTCACATGGGACTGAAGGGTATCAAAAAGGTGTAGGCATGGGGAACCATCCAGACACAGCTCATGTCTCTTCTATGAATTATGAGGAGGAGAAACCTAGGGGGTGGTTGTGGGTAGTTTCCAAAAACAGCCTCCATGATCCTCTTTAGCTGGTGCTGCACCTCAGGTAGTCCTTGGAGGTGGAGCTGAGGCAAGCACGCAGCAGCTTAGGGACCGCTCTGTGCATGGGCACGAATTCAAAGGTCAGAAGAAATGCAGAGGCTCTCCCAGTCACGCACAAAGGCCAGCTGTGCCTGCTGATCTGGGGACAGCTCGCAGAGAGCAGACAGCAGAGCCAAAGAGCCTGTGGAAAAAAGAATTAAAAAACCAGCCCAAAGGCTTGAAAGGAGACAAATTTCTTACAAACCACACTTTTTCTGCAATGCTTACAAATTGTGCTCAAGAAATCCACCTCTTCTTAGAAAAATTCACCTGACTTGCTGCCTCTCTTGAGAAACGTTCCCAGGCCCAAAGTGAGCACAAACAGATGTGAGCGTGTCAGAGGCTGTGAAAAGCTGGAGGATCTTTACAGGAAATGGCAGCCCCGCAGAAATACACCCAAGATTGACATTGAAACTTAATGATGGTAAGTCCGACCTGAACACCAGGAATGGTGTCAGGGGAGGTGACTTTCATGAAATATCCAGACAGCTCACACATTCCTCAGCTCACAGTGCCTCTGCTACCTTCCCAAGGGCCAGCAGCTCCAATTCTCCCTGCCTGGCTGCAAAAACCTCCACTGCCGCTCCCAGGATGTAGCCTGGCATTTTTGCTCCAGCATTCTATAGTGCAACGACAATGTAATATTTAAGAGGAGAATGAAATTAAATGTGGTCTCAAACTAGGTCTCCTCAGGAGTGCAGCACAAGGTGCATTATTCATTTTCATATTTAATTCATTCCAAAACTCCATTTGTGGATCTCATGACGTGTGATGACCTGGAGCAGCACAGAATCAAAGTTTCTCACCACGGGACATGCAGGGACACACGCCACAGGATGAAGAGAGCTCAGAGAGCCCTCTTCTACCTCTTGGGTGTCTTGAACATAACTACAGAGGCACATGCCTGCATTTCCATGGCTCAGTGGCTTGGGCCTGTGATCTGGGGTTTAAGGTCTGTCTTGGTGCTCCTTGGGCTCATTTTTCAGAAGGGCAGAGCACCAAACAGAAGTCTTCATGAGATGAGCTTTGAAATGATATCTATTATTTAGTGATGGATACTGTGAAAAATTAGGTATATCTCAAACTGTATTCCCCAAGTTTTTTAAATTTTCACCTTAAACTACCTCAGTTTTACCAAATCAAATCTACCTTACCTTAATCTAGCTCAGTTTCCGATTAGTGATGGATGTCGCTCCTAGCAAAGAGAAGATGTTGTGAACAGAAACTCATGAGGCACTGCAAGGCAATAGAGATGAGAAACAATGATAATAAAGAAATGAGGAAACAACTATTTCTTCTTGGTAGCGGGGTTTGAACAGCATGCAGTGAATAGAATGTAAATTCACACGTGAAACAGTCAGAAGGAAACCAATCTTGTGTCATTTCTCACTAAGTTAGTACTACACATTTCATACCCTGAATGAGGCTATGAGAAAAGGAGAAAGCAGAATATATGATCAGGTAATTAGCAGTATGCAAAGGAGACTGAATTGAAGTGGCACAGGACTTCCTAATCCTGGTCTTTCCTATCTTTGATTGCTTAAATTTGTAGCCTTAGTGTTCTCTGAACACAGATTTAGAGTTATAAATTAGCATTTATATTACAGGAGTACTTTCATTTCCCCCTTAAGACAAGATGAACCAATACAGGCACAGCATCTGATCCAGGAAGCTTACAATCTAAGGAGACTAGCATAGAAGGAAGACGAGGAAGGAGAAATAAAACAAGTTTAAATGCATATGGTGCATATATGTGCACGCACACACAAATGCACTTATATATACATATATGTTACATAGTACTGATTTAAATACTCAGCATTTTAAATATATATGTATATGCATTGAGTATCTGCAGAATTATATATATACCTACATATACATGTGTCTTGAGTATTAAATGAAGCACTGCCTTTCCCCAGCTGCCTCGTAGCATAGCTAACGTACAGCGGCTGGTTTTCCTGCTGGCATCGTGGCATCAACAAGCTGTGAGAGGCATAGCAAAGATAAAGCTTTCCAGATTTCTTCAGGGAGATTCTCCATGCATAAGGCGAAGAGTGCTGATATTGCAAAAATTAATGTGAAAGGAACGGGCAAATTTTCTGAAAGCTTCTAGGAAATTATCCTTTTAATTAGGTTTGGCTGAAAAAGTTTTGAAGAAGCATTTAAATGGGAAATTATTTTTAAATTTCTTCTATTTACTTGTCTTTTGTATAAATTGTCCATTTTGCCCACCCAGTTTTGAAGGAAGGAAAGCAAAATTTTATTTTTTTTTTAGTTTCCAAAATGATTTGTAAGTCCACTGCATGAAAATTGAGACTTACTGCATAAGTTTTAACATAAGTCAAACACTTTTGGACTGCAAGGGTGACTGAGCAGTGGTGCATCTCCATCCCTGCAGATATTCAAAAGCCATCTGCACACAGGCCTGGACAACCAGCTCTGGGTGACCCTGCTTGAGCAGAGAGGTTGGACCAGATCACCTCCAGAGGTCCCTTTCCACCTCAACCACTCTGTGAATCTGTTCTTTTTGGCTAAATATCCAACTCTGATGATTTAGATTTCTCAGCTATATGGTATCATTTACTCTCATCTACAAATGGGAAAAGTGGTACTCGGTAGTTTTCAGTTCTTTTTGAGTCATTAAACCCTAAATGTTTTCCTGTAGAAATAGAGATTAATCTACAGTGAAATGAACCCTAATCACAGGAAGTTTAATTTTCTTACTCGTAGTTTACTGAATCTCCTGGTCCTGGGTCAGAGTACACCAGCAGGGCTCCAAAGACCTCAGTAATGCATTTGTTATCATTAATAGCTATTTATTTTCTTAGGAGGACTTTGAGCTCTATCAGGTACATTCAAATGGCTACCAGTGAGTAATGTTTATCACATGTGTGTATTGAGACACATGGCACTACTCCCATCCTTCAGGTCCAAATAGAGATGCCCTGTAAACAGCTGTGGGCTATTGCTGTGACACATGTATTTCCCTGTCAGTCTTGCACACAGCAACCCTTGCTTTTGACCTCTGCTGTGTTTTGTTTCTGGAGTTTCAGTGATTCATTTTTGAAGTGGACAATCACCTATTTTAACCAACCTTACCAAAACCAGCACAAGGGTTTACAGAAGCACTGAACATCCCAGAAAACCACACAGACACTCTTTTGCTTTCTCTAAAGCCTGCTTGTGCTGTGTATGGACTAACAAATCAAAGTGCCCGCAGTGGTGACTAATGACTCTCTTGAAGAAAAAGACTGGTTTCATGTGATCTGCTGTACTTAGCAAACCCGCCTTTCTTCATACTCACCAATGTAAATAAAGACTAATTTAACTGAAATCAGTGGTTATACCAATGACAAACTGGGGTGTAGCAGGATCTGATTCAAGCCCACAGGGGTAAATATACAGTTGTTGACAAGTGTGCATATCACAGCCCAATGCCTCGACTTTCAAAAAGACTGGGAAACCTTGAAATTGTGTATTGCATCTATACCAGATAAAGCCTGCTCTTTGAAATACCCCTTCTCATCCTGCTCTCTTTATTCTGCCATTAGTTAGCATTTCTCTACATATTAATAGCACTCAAAGTGCCAACCCTTCATTCAGGACCTGCTATGAAGGGGTGAGTCAATGAGGAATGACTTTTCAGTGGAGGAAATTGATGGAGCGATGAATCAAGGAGACAGCTCCTTCCAAAACATGGTGGGAAGACAGGGAGACCATGGTTGAGAGGAGGCAATCGCTCAGATGCCACATGCTTCCAAGAGTCTTTGTGAGTCTCTTTTTCTCATTTGACCATATTTCACAGCTGCATTCAGTTGCTCCAGTGTTTGCCCAGACTTCCGTGAGCAGAGTTGTCAACTGGTGCTACAAATGGCCTGGCTCTCAGTTTCCAGTTGTCTGCTGTCACATAGATTTTGTATTAATCGTGGCTGCCTGGAACATATGGCTCAAGTCCCATCTTGAGCACCTTGCCTTAAGTCTGAAGTTAAATGCAGGGGTGGTTTTTTTCCTATTTCTGATGTAATCTACTTGCAACACATGCACTCAACTCAGGAAATTTCTACTACTTTATATTCTTTGATAAAAGCACTACCAAAAAAGAAACCTGTGTGAGTTGCAGTGTTTGCTAGAGGCACCCTGTTGAATGGGTACTCTGTGTCCTTTCAGTTGGCATTAAGATAGTAATGAATCATTGATAAAGCTAATAATGTACTCAGTTTAATCTAATATTACAGCACAGTAGCTGCACCCAGTGCTTACAGCACAGGAATATACAAAAGTAATTAATTTTACACCACTGAAGCTAACTGCAGTTGAACCTCTCCAGGTTATGAAAGTTTGTCAAAGCAAGTGGTGAACATTATCACAGGGGCTGAGTTTTAAACAGCTGGGCCAGACTCAGTGTCACTTTGCCAAAGGAGGATATAATATACATCTGGTGTATCCCAAGCAGCCCATAAAAAAAGCTATCAACACCTACAGATGGAACTGAGCTACACAGGAGTGCATTTCAGACAGACATTTTTGTTTCCCAAGTCTTTCATGGAGCAGGCTGCATGCTTTACAAGCAGACTCACTTCATTTACAAAGTAAGGACTGATAATATGGGCCAGAAGTAATCATAGCCCTGAAGCCAGTCCCTCTGTTGGTATGTGCCATAATAGCTCTTTGATGGAGTCACACAGCCATAGGCCAGCTGAAGTTCTGACCCACTCACTCCCTGAAATGGCAAACTAAGCATTTTCTATTAAATTAACATTTTTAACCTAAATAGGAATGTTATACATCTGATTACTATAAATTTAAGTAGTATCCATAGACAGTCAACTCTCATCAGGTATCATATCCTACCTAGGTGGAAAAATTTAGTTAAGCTCATTCTGTAACATCGGAAGCCAGAACCAAATTTAGCCTAAATTTATGCTGGTCAGTGGGTCATCACAGCTCAAGACGTTCACAAGGGCATTTACGGCTAACCTCACTAGCAATGATGCTGTATTTTCTGCCTTTTCAGAGACCGTAGTGTTAGCTACAACATAAGAAGCAGGGTAGGATAGGAAAGGAGAGGACAGGACAGGACAAGGATACTTGGCTGGCTTGAGCTTGTGGGCCCATCAAGCCCAGTCTCCCACCACACGTAATTCTTTTCAGAAATGTTTCCAGCTCGGAGTTTAGCATCACATTCCCCACCTGCCAGGCTCACTTTCAGGGGTGATCAAGGAAACATCAGCTCAAGCCTCCAGCCAGCCTCTGAGGAAAACCATCCTCTTGCTGCCCAAGATTTCACATCTCCAAAGGAAAATCAAACAGATGGACTTAACCAAGCAGGAGTTTATTGGGCAGGAGAGCTGAAAAGCAGAAAAAGTTCCCCAAAGATAAGCACTGATCCCATAGTCCCAGGTGAATTAAGGCTTGCCTCTTGGTGGAGGCCTGTCAGGTCAGATGGCCACTACCCTCAACCACATAGGGCAGGCTGAGCAGAGATGTCCTTCTCAGACCCCTGCAAGCTGCTCCGCTTTGACTTCAACCGTTCTGCAACAATTTGGCAGTGTGCAGGGAGAGCAGTGAGTTCCCTGCCTGGGAGGAAGGCTTGCTAAATAGTCACTCACTTTCACCCCTTGTCCATAATTTCTTTACCTCAGGATGAGAAGCTACAACAGCAGGTTGTGTTACTACTTAGGTGGCGTTGGTTTGCCCTCTGCTATGCTAACAAAAGTTTGTATTTCACATTAGGTTGTGACATCGCTGCTCTTCTTCCTCAGGCTACCAGGGCTGAGTCAAGCCAGACATGGTGGAATAGAGCTGGGCATCAGGTCCCAGAAAGGTCAACAGCCCCCAGGAACATCTACCAGGCTCCTGCATCATGTTTAGTAGCTACACTAAAGGAGTAGGAGATTTTAGTGGAAAAATTAGTCAAAACACAGATATAAAACATTAACACTGATGGAAAAACATCAGGAAACAAGAAAGAGTACTGAAGCCAAATGAAGTAACACTGAACATTGGAAAATTGCTATTAATCTAGGAGATAGCCCATCAGAACTGAAAAACAGCGCCCCCTGAATCTGCCACCTCTTGGTTAGAGTTTAAAGCGAATCTACCTTGTATTTATTTTATGAACCTTGTCCAGCTGGGCCATGAATGAGTTTTACAAAGGAATTTCACTGTGTTGATCAACAATGGGGTGAGTTTTGCCAAAAGCGCAACTCTGCTGGCAGTATTTGAGGTTTATAGTGACAATCACTTCAGACTGCTATTTTGAGCATTCTGTTGGGAAGCTTTTATCACCAGAACCACTTGTTTAAACAGAAAAGATACTTACAACCACCCAATATGGCTTTTTAACAGGGAAAGTTTCTACAGTCACCATTTTCTCTCTTAATTTGCCATAATTTTCTATCAGCTACTTTCTTCTCTCTTTAGAGATCTATAATGATAACAACAGTAATAATAGATCACAAGCAATTATGAAAGGTCCTAGCCAACTCATTTCTATCCTGAAAGATAGGACCTGCTTTGACTATTCTCCCTGCTGTCCACAATTCCCTTTGTCAGTTCAAGTCTATTCTGTTCCTGTGCTCATTTTCTTGCCATTTGGCCTGGCTTTCTTCAGCTTCTCTTTAGCTTCATATAGAGGAGATTAAAAGAGAAAAAAGAATAATGAAGAAAAAAGACCCAATTGCTTGCGATGATTTTTCTTCTTGGTGAGAACGTCTGTCTCTTCAGAGGGACCAATTAACATTCTCATCATCTCTCTGGACCTAATCTAAATATGAATAAAATATCAAACCCTTCCTAAAATTGTTCTTTGTTCTTCTTACTGCACTCAAATTAACTTTTTGACATGGTGCCAGGCAGAACTTCAATGCAAAATGCACTATTCCTTCCTCTCCACATTTGCATACTGGGCACCGCTACTGTAACAACAGACACCCACTTTTCACAAAAAAATCCCAATGGTCACATGCAACAATTCAGAACTGACCCCAAGTTTGGGATTTTTTAGGTGTCTGGATTATGATCCATCACTTATCCACATATGACAGACTTTTTTTTTTTTAATCTAACCACACCTTTTTGTTGGCTTAAGGAAAGGGGTTTGTACACTAAGCACTGAACATCTTATAGAAAGATGAAGAAAATCCTGTATATGGGAACATTTGCAAGGTTCTTGCTCATTTCTGGCTAATTATGGTCATTTCCACATGTAATTACCCAAATTGCTCTTGCAATCAATGTAATTGTACTAAGTTGTTTAAAAATCAGCCTCATTAGATTTTGCTTGGTAAAATGTACTGTTTTTCAATTCCTAAATTTTCTTACGTTAGCTGCCAACAGGGCTTCAAAAGTAAATAGGTTTTCCTTTTTCTTCCTCCTCCCTATTTTGTGTGCCAGTGTGAGTTCTTATACATTCATTATGCTTAACTGTAGTCAGAAATTTGACTATAACCTCTTGCAAAAAGCTATTATGTGTGTCTGCAAGTTATTGTACAGTTCTTTTTCATGTTCAAAACTGTAAAATCTCCAGTCTTTATGATTGTGGAATTAAAAGAATATTTCAAAATGTGAATATTGAATGTTTAGGTAATTCTACCCTGAGTCTGTGGTGGGCTGAAATAACGAATAGCCACACAATAAGCAGAGCTGTTCACTGCCTCCTGCTACAAACACACAACCACGTTTTTGAAGAAGACAGCAATATGCCAGAGACATGCTCCCTTCCAGCAGTTTCAACTGTGTTCCTCCTAGGATACAATATGCTGCCTCTCCCTATCTGATCCCAGCATCTCTGCCTAGCCATCCACCTGTCTGTTTTCATTTCCTTTCCGAACTATTCCCTCTCTCTACACAGTCATTTGCGAGGAGAAGCTATAACTGCAGTAGGGTGCCCTACATGTCCTTGACTGAGCCTAGCACTGTTTCATAGGACCCACTCACGCTGTTAGCAAGCATTTGGGCTGGCATCGTAAGCATCTGCTGCTCAGAACTAGCAAGAAGTGAGGCTTGTGCTCTGGGGGGAGAGGGAAGAGCAGTCCCTGGAGCTGCCCAAGACAAGGCTGAAGTTGGCCATGGCTCTGCTCCAGCAGCGCATCAGAAAGATACGTGTCCCCTTCAGCGGCACATTTAACCTCACTGGCACTCTCTGCAGCAGAAGAGCCAGCTCTGTATCAGCTCAGCAGCCCTGGGTTAGGCTGAGAGGTGATAATTGTCGAAAGGGTAACAGTAAGTGCCATGCTGAGTGTGAACATCCACTGATACAACTCCGCAATCCTCTGTCTGAAGGGTATGTTTTCGCAACATGTTCTCTTCTGGAATAAAAGCTATTTGCTCATCAGTAGTAGGTACTTGAGTCTCTCTTCTTTGTCTTATTTTAGATAAAATAAATCTCTTGTAGCCCTAACGACATGCCAGGGTCAGGATTTGTTCTAGAGAGGAAAGCATGAAACAGGAGATACAGAGAGGATTTCATTAAATAGGACCTTGAATTTGCTGCAAGGGACTGACTGAACAGCGACAAAGGGGCTGCAGTGTCAAAGGGGCTCTCTTCATCTTCAGTGCTAGGAGGGGAGTGGGGTGTCAGGAGGCTGAACCCCAGCCACCCCTCGGTGGGCTGCGAGTGGAGCCAGGCTAACCCCCTCGACTCTCCAGCCCGCAGTGCTGTCCTGTGGGTGCAAGGGCAGGATTTGACCCACGTCTGCTTCTGAAAAAAAGCAAGTGACAAGCCCAAGCACAGCTACAACTGATTTTTCTCTTATCCAAAGATCTGCTAGTTTCCATGCCTCCCTCTGATTGTAAAGAAGGTTATGTTGGAGTCATCTGTAACAGCTGCATTGTAAAATACCTCAGTCATGTGGTTTTAAGCAACGCAGACAAAAAAAAAAAGAGCAGTTCTTTAAATGAAGATACACGTATTCTTGTGACATTTCCATACAATTGCAATTTTCAAGGGAGCCAAACACTCATTACTACACAGACTGTTCTTCAGAGGCCAAACTTGACCTTTAGTCAGAGAAAATTCCCATTTGGCTAAGCTTATTCATACAGCCTACAGTTTTGTTTGAAGTCTAGGTTGCCTGAGAAAAGTTCAAACTAGACTGGAGAAGTAATTAGAGTAAGAGAAAGAGTATTTTTAAAAGTCCTGCATTGTCAGAGAAATGGCCCTGCCTCAGGAGCTAAGGGTTTTATCCTACATGTAGCTTCCAGGGAACTAGATTTAGAGGAAAAGTGCTATATAACAGTGTATTGCAACTGCAGGGAAGGAGATGAGGGTAAAGTTTGGCCCTGAAGAGGTAAATTGAAGTAGGACTTAAAAGACCACTCAGATGTTCAACTTTTTCATATGCCAGATCACAGGTCAGCAAAGACGCTGCCTTGCAAACTCTCTTCCCCGCTCTCAGGGTTGTGGAGATCATCTTTTCTCCAGTACACATTCACATAATACCTCTGGGGCAGCTGTATTCATTATTTCTGTGGAATACCATTTTCCCCCAGCTTTTATTAGAAACTAGCAGCTGGAAAAGATGAGGAGACAGCAACATGTGATCAGATGAGTCTGTGGGGACCACCAGGCGGCTCTCTGCAGATCGCAGTTGGAAAGTTTTAGACCAATTGAAAAGAACTGGTCTCCCTCTCGCTCTGTACACTGACATTGAGACACTATCTTTATTTATGCTGGGAAGGGTATTTAGTAGAATATTACGCTTTTTTCTGAATTTTTCTATTAATACTCTAAAGGCAGGCGTAAACAACAGGCAAATGCAAGCTCACAGCATGCAGTATTTCCAAAGCTGCACTGGCATTTTGGATAAGATGTTAGTAAGCATGATTATTCATTTGGGGGGAAAAAAAAAAAGAAAAAAAGGAAAAAAAAAAGAGAAGGAACAGGAAAAATCTGCAAAACACCAAGGGAAAATAATTTCATTAAACTGGAAGGGACAAAAGTGTTGAGAAAGAGACCAATAGAACTGGGGGTGCATGGCAGGGCTGTGCTCTGGCAGACTCTGGCCAATCCAGCTAGAATACCTCCCCATATTTCCCAAAGGAAAGTAAATGCCATCAACACTCTTCTCCAAGCCTATTGTGATATGAATGAAGGAAGGAGAAGAGTCTTCTTTCCATACAGCTGTTTTCAAACTTCCTTTCATTTACTTGGCTCTAGAGAATGGCACTAGGATTAGATATGTACAAAATGATCAGTTCTATTTATTGATCAAAAAATTACCCGTTGATACATTCTATTGTGGAGAGATCCTTGGGCAATAGGAATAAAAGAACTTTGAAATGGCAAATGCCCAGAAGGTACATCTAGGTGCTTCTCTTTAGCTACAGGAGCACTAGTCAGTTTGGATGCCCAACGATCTGTCTAACTCCTGTTAACACATTACATATGGTTTTCTTCTTGCCCTGCTACTTCATTCCGTATGTAAATTATTGTGAAAATGTCTTTGACAGTAGGTAAAGAAGTACCTTATATTCTGCTGGTGTCCATCTTAGTTTCAGGAAACATAACATTCAGATGTTAGATTATTCAGACATTATGAACTATTCTTCCAATTGAACTAGTTCAACAAGTTTAATTGCTCAATGTGTTTAAGCTCATTTGTGGCTTAGAACTTCTTTGTTTTCTCCAAAACAGTGCATAATTTAGTGAAGTTCCGCTTGCTCTTGATTTCCCTTTTTCTAGAGATAAAAAACTATTTTCTCAAAGCATTTTGCTTAAATTGGTTTCTCAACTGAATGCAGTGTTTTGTCATCTTCTTCAGTATTCTGCAATACTACTGAGATGGCCAGAACTGACAGCCTCATTGCTCTTGTTATGTATGTGTGTCTATGTGTAACACAGAACACTAGATATTGCACCAAAAATATATATTCAAATTACAGGTTTACTGGCATCATGTCTTCATAGTTTGCTAAAATAATCTCCTGCAATTTATATTCAGTGTTTCTATTTATGCATCCTGTATTTTGCTTAGCAGTAAGACAAAAAAAAAGCAGCCAGTCATGGGCACAGTGTTATAAGGATGTTAACACTCTCCTCTCTGGGCCCTTCCTAACCTATCAGTCTTGAGGGTGATTCTTGGTTTTAGTAATAAGTTCAGAATTATTCTTTTCTGGCTTGCACAGGGAACGTGTGTCTGGACTCAGAAATGTGATGAGGCTCAAGAGCAGATGCTCCAGAGTAGCATTCTGTTTCCTGTTTTTATATAATTCACTCCCTCAAAGCCTCAGCTATAGCCAAAGGGAAGCATGGAAAGCCTCTTACTGATGGTTGTTTGCTGCTGAACAGTCATAGCACTTTGCACCGAGGCTGACTTTGAGCCCCTCAACAGCTACATAGGCAGAGCCAATACCTGTGAGCTGCTGGGTCTGGGTGCCCATGCCAGCTGCATCTCACACATGCCAGCCCCAATCCCACTCATGCCAGACCCTTCCCTCTCTCCAAGCAGGAGATGCAAGTGTTCTTCTGGGGAGTTCTACCTCACTTGGTCAGCTTTATATCTCACCCTGGCTCCTTCAGGGAAAAGGGACTCTGAAAAGGGTAGAGATGACAATTTGGTATGGTGCATCCTGTACTTTCTGCCTCCGCTCATTCTGACCCTCCATAAGTCCTACCACGCTTTATTCTCGCATGGGGCACTCTCAGTGGGACTTTTACTGGGCTCTAGTGTCCCTTACACATCTCTAGACCTGCACAAGCACTAAATCAAGGTTTCATATGCAATAAAGAGGAATAAAAGCTACCAACCAGCTGGCTCTCACTGCTTCCCTCCAAGTTGCCTGTTGTGATCTGGCTGACAGAATCCTCCAGCTGTGGAAAAATTGCATGAAGGGTCTTAGAAACAGGGTAAGAGTTTATTTGCAAATTGAACTACGTGAACTATCATCACTGACTAATTATAGCATTTTGCTTTTAAGTATGAGCATTTATTATACCGAATAGTTCTGCAAGAGTCAGTACCTAGATTTTTACTAATGCTGTGGAGAAAGGAAGAAAGGAAGATTCGGTAACTTTTCTGATATTTTACTAATCTAGGGGGAAAAATCATCTTGCCTAACCTTAACTGTTCAAATGGCAAGCACGAATCTAAGATCATAATCTGTGCTTTCTTTACATTGAAAGAAGACAGACAAAAGCAGCCAGAAGGTGATTCATGCAGCTTCTTCGTAGACAACTAGTTGACATGAGGCAACAGTATGTCATGGGAAAATGGCATGCCTTGGGTAGATGATAAAATGCTTACATTAACCTATGACTTCAGTGTCAGAATACAAACTGTTTAAGTATCTCCAGGCTTCAGGGCAGTATGGTACATCCTGTTCTTCAGAACAGTATGGTACATTCTTCATATCCTAATTGCAGGTACTCAAGCTCCAAGTGTTTTGTCTTACTGTGGTAAATAAAAAAAAATAAATATAAAAAATTCAGACTTCATGCCTTCCTATCACCAGATGATAGGAACCCAATTTGTCAGCTGGAGATTTTTTCCTTTTTTGTCAACAGAACTAAAATAATCAAGCATCCTTCCATACCTTTGACAAATACCTTACTCTAAATTTTGGGGTGAAGAGGTGTTTCACTGATGTAAATTGCAACCAAGTAAAATGCTAAAGGTGACACTGGATCCTAACTTCTAGCAGTACACAGAAATAAATCACAAACTGGAAAGCAATCACATCAGAGCAGTGGGAAGTCACAAGCAATTAAAAGGTCCAGTCCAAATAATTGTAAAATCCTGTAAAAAGGAAAAACAAAAAAATACAGAAAGCAAATAGGAATCCAAAGAATTCATAAAAATGTTTATTCTCATTTTGTCTTCCTTTTAGGTACTGATGTGTTTTTCACGTAACCAGTTGTCACACGGCAGGTGAGGAATCAGAAGCAGGAGTGTGTCATGAGATCTCTGCTGTCAAGCTGTAATTCAGCACTATGAAAAGGATTTAAATTGATGGCATTGGAGTAGCTGTCATTATGACTAAGGTAATTACTCCATTGAGCCCTGTTTCTAACAATGGGCCATATCAGAGGCTTCAGAAGAACTGCTCTAATACGAAGACTGAATGCACATATAGAGGTGCAAATTATTCCCTGGTCCGTGATTAGTAGATTGCATCACTTTCTTACACTCTTCTTCAGCTCTGCAGTTATGTGAATTTCTATCGATCATAAACTCATCCAGCCTTTTGTAAATGTCAGCTAAGGATCTGGGTGTAATAACAAATTCACAGAATCACAGAATGGCAGGGGTTGTAAGGGACCTCTGAAGATCACCCAGTCCACCCTCCCTGCTAGAGCGGGATCACTTAGAGAAGATCACGCAGGAACGCGTCAAGGTGGGTTTTGAATGTCTTCAGAGAAGGAGACTCCACAACCTCTCTGGGCAGCCTGTGCCAGTGCTCTGGTACCCTCACAATACAGAAATTTTTCCTCATGTTTAAGTTGAACCTCCTGTGTTCAGTTTGTGACCACTTCCCTTTGTCCTGTTGCTGAGCACAACCAAGAATAGTCTGGTCCCATCTTCCTGACCCCCACCTTTTAGATATTTATAAGCATTAATGAGGTCACCCCTCAGTCTCCTCTTCTCCAGGCTACACAGACCCAGCTTTCTCAGCCTTTCCTCATATGGGAGATGCTCCAGGCCCCTCATCATCTCAGTGGCTCTCTGCTGGACTCTCTCCAGTAGTTCCTTAACCTTTCTTGAAGTGGAATTGTTCAGAATTGGACACAGTATTCCAGATGTGGCTTCACCAGAGCAGAGCAGAGGGGGAGGAGAACCTCCCTTGACTTACTGGTCATATTCTTCTTAATGCACCCCAGGATGCCATTGGCCTTCTTGGCCATGAGGGCACATTGCTGTCCACCAGGACTCCCAGGTGCTTTTTCCCTGAGCAGGTCAGCCCCCATCCTGTACTGATACATGGGGTTATTCTTCCCCAGATGCAGTGCCCTACACTTGCCCTTGTTGAATTTTGTTGTTTCTCCCCACCCAAATCTCCAGCCTGTCGAGGTCTCACTGAATGGCAGCACAGCCTTCTGGTGTGTCAGCCACTCCTCTCAGCTTTGTATTGTCAGCAAATTTGCTGTGGGTACGCTCTGTCCCATCGTCCAGGTCACTGATTAATATACTGAGCAGAGCTGGACCCAGTACCGACCCCTGAGGAGCACCACTGGACATGGCCCTCCAGCTAGACTCTGCTCCAGTCACCAGTCACCAGTTAGCAATAACATCAGAGTCTGTACTGCATGGCCCAGATCTGACAGCTACATAGGTGTTGAACTGGGATGACCTAAAGCTTGCTCCTGGCGTTGCAGAAAGACCTTCATGTGAGCAGACATATGTCACCAGTTACTGTTTCAGGGAATAATTTTGTCCCAGATCTCATGCTCTTTGCTTTGTTCTAACTCAGCATTCCCTAATGAAGCAATGGACAAAAACATCAAGCAGCAATGGCAAAGAATACGATCTCAAGATCACAACTGACTCAGTTACTGTCAGTGTTGCATGGAGAGCTGAATCTTTACTTAAAGCACAGAAAGTTTAATACATGGACAGTTAGGTTTTCAAAGCAAGGGCCAGGTGTTGGGAATGTTTTTACAGAAAGCAACATCCTCAAAGATTAGAAGGACGTAAATGTTGTACAGCAAGAGACTTGGTCCTGGGAACCATCAGGGAGGATTATCTGAAGGACTCATAAATCAGTTTCTTTGCACTCCCTAATGACTACATCCTTGAAAAGAAGCTGCAAGACTGATAAAAGGCCAATCATCTGGCCCACAGAGGTGCCAAAAGCTGGTCAGCTGCCTAATGAGGATGAAGTCAGTAGAAGTTGTGAAAACTGGGGAAAGGTAAATGCGGCAGGGGAAGACTGCGACCATCAACTCATGGACCACTGACTCAAGAAACCCTCTGACTCAAAAGAGGGCAAGCACTGTGCATGCAGACTAATTAGCATAGAAAGCAAGAAAATAATTGGGGAATAGAAGTAGATTAAGTAATTTTGTACCAATTAGTGTAGTTTTAGGAGGAGTTTTGCTAATCATGTATCATGATAAATACAGTGTAGTTTTTGCATGTGGTGTGCTTGATTTGTGGAAATCCACCAAGCACCCAGCCTTGTGCAACTCTGAATTAAACAATGTCTCCTCTCTAAACATACTTCGTGTGTTTCAGGAGTTAGTTTCAGTTTCAGGTAACGGCAGCATTAATGCTGCAATAGCACAGAGCCAGTGAGCTGCTGTTCTTCACTCGACTCTGTGCTTAGTGGTTGCACAGCTGGCTGAACCTGTGCAGAGCTGGCCCAAATGCATCTACATACCCTGCATTGTAGATAAACCCCACAACAATGTCAGAGAGCCTGAGCAGTATGGCTGCCCTTTTGTTGCTTCAAATAGCAATCTAGACTATCGCAGTGGTTAAACTTTACTGAAACTTGAAACAAAACAAAACAATACAAAACAGAACAAATTTCAGTGTTAAGTGACAGTTCTTACCCTTCAGGGATGAATGTGGTGCAGAAAACACCTTCCAGAAAGTGATAAGTAGCACTGCAGTCTCCAGAGAGGACTCACTTCTGCAGGTCGTGTTGTAGACTGCATCTGCAGTCAGTATAGGATTAGGAATGGCATCTGAAGGGGAAGATGATCCCCCCAAAAGCAGGTGAAACCCTAACCCTTCCTTCTAATCATTCAGACTTTGTGACTCATTACCCTTGGGTGAGAGGAAGTCTTTGTCCGTATATCTTGGCCAGAATTGAGTGCAAGGGGCAGAGGGGGGGCAGAGTGAGTGAAGTCTTAGGTGTCATGTGTTTAGTTATCTAATACAAAAATAGAAAGGAATCAAGGGGAAAGAAACCTTGTGAAGACAAGCCAAGGAAAAAAAAGGAAACACCACCAACACACAGTACTTTCTGCTGAACTTCGTAACAGGCAGAGACAGTCCTCAGAGAAACCAAATCCACTGATTCCTCCCTTGATTACTTCAGGACAGTAGGAAAATTCTGGCATGAAAGAACATAAGAGGCTAACTCAAGACACCTGGTTCTAGAAATTAACATCTGTGTTCTAAAACATACGTTAAATATATTTAAAATCAATTCAATTTTCTTTTTGAGATGTACAGGCAAAGTGGGCACACCACCCAAGAGCTGTATCATCTCATTTGTAGCATGGCAGAGATGAAGCTGGATGGAAGGCCAGCTGCTAGGGACTTTGTTGGACAGCAAGGAGAAGAAAACTCATCACAGCATTTTCCTCACCTTGCCATCAGTGCAACTGCACATGAACTCCCCTCCACCCACACATCACATAATATGTTTTCTATTCCTACGTTCTTGAGCGTAATAGAGACTGAACTGGACAAGGCTGCAAGATGTGGTTCAGAGGATTACCCCACAGCTGATCCAGAAGGTTGCTAGCATGGAAGCTGTTATGGATAAAGACCCATTGCCCATTCTCAACAACGCACAGCTGATTCTCTCCCAGACACCACCAATCTGAGATAGTCCTGGAAATGTTCTGCCAACTGTCTAGTTAAATGGTTAAAGGATAGCAAAAAAACCCCTAGACCTTCCCAATGAACCTTGTAGGATTCACTTCTTGCCTTTCATGGGTCCAGAACCCAAGTGTTCTTTCTCTGAGTCAAGGTGGCTGGTTCATCCCTGTGCAGACAAGAAACTGAGCTATCAAAGGCTTCAAGAATGCAGAGAGGAGCTAGAAAATAGACAGAAGTACTTCAAATTCCAAAACAAATATTAATAGATTGGAAAAAAGCCATTTAAAATGCCCTTTTACCCATGAAGTAAGTTGGTCTTTAAGCAAAATAAAAGAAGAAAGGACTTCCACAATGTTCCTATGGTCTTCTCACCCCTCAAAAGCCCTCTCAGTGTGCAGACTGACTGCTATGGACATAGAAGGAAAAAGCTTTTGGGCAGTGCTCCTTCTCTTTCGAGACCTAAAGGTCACAGGAGGTGCCCTTGAAGTCTCAGCTCAAACACTTCATAGATGATCTGCCAGTTCAGCTTCCTTGCATATGTAGGAGAAAAAATTCCCATCTTTTCCCAGCTGCTGGATCTGGATCTGCAGTAATACTCCTGGAGAGAGCTCTGTTGCCACTCCTCTGTCAGGTGCTGACTGGAACATGCCTCCTGAAGATACCCGTACCTTCAGGGCCAGCTCTGCAACCTTGTGTTTGGATGCAGGGGCTTCGCTCATGCCTTTGCAGATTGCATCCTGGGAGCACTACTTTAAGCAGTTCTCCAAAGCTAAGGATGAGGCAGCTTGGTAGACAGAAGCTAATCTCTAGCAAAGGTTTGGGGCATTACATTAGTGGTCTTCAGTGATATTTCTCCTTTTCTGTAGCCTGGTTTGAGTGGTGACTAGACTGAAAACCTTTGGCTGCTTCAGACACTTCCCTTGCATGTGGTAAGAACATTTGAGAGCAGCAGCTGTCTTCCAGTCATGTTGCACCATGGCCAAACTAGGCACATCCTGGTATGCTGCCTACCGTGAATCAAAACAATTTAGAGCTCTCTGTCAAAGATTTAACTATGGTAATCTCTATTACTATGGGTAATCTCACAGCACTGCAGTCACTGCCCTCTCTCTATGCTCCAGAAGGGGCTTGAAATTTTGGGAACTGTTGGAGAGATTATTGGAGTCTGATGCTCCTGACCACAGGAAACTGCTGGTACTGACTTGTGTCTGGAGTCAGCTTCATGCAAGGAAGCAAGAGGTTCCCACCTCACTCCATAGGTGGTGTGTGGCTTGCTCCTGCCTAGCCTGAGGAAGGACAGAAGAGAAGAGGAGACTTCTGGGCAAGAGGTGAAGGCCACAATTGCTGCTTCATGAGGGCCATGCTAAGAGTAATCACAGTAAACATCAAACTTGCCAGAGATAATGGCAGGAAGGCAGGCATGGTCACAAGTGCTATACTCATGGTGAAACTGCCACCCTGGCAGTGGCCTCAGCACATAGAGGAGAGCAGCTGTCCATGGCATACAGATTCACCCACAGATGCTGGGTAGGGCCAGGCTGCCCCGGAGCACCCTGCTCATGTCCTCCACCCTCGGGCAGCGGCTGAGGCTGCAAGATGTTTTACTGCAAGCAGGAACTGCCAGACAACATGGTAGAGCTGTGTTTGCAGCTCCCCATGCAGAGCAAGCGACTGTCCCCCACAAATGGCCCATCTGCACTGGTGAGACCAGGAAGAATGACACAGTTCTGGAATGCTCTCCCTGTACAGAGGTCCTATGTCCTACCACTGCTTGTCTGTTAGCTCTCACAGATTTAGACATTGTATCAGAAACCACGTATCCTCTAAGCAGGGGCTAAAGGCAACCACTCCTCACCAACCCTCACCTCTGTCCTTTTCCACCACCAATGTGACTGCACACACCAATGCTGTTGTCAGAGCTCTGCTTGTGCAAGCTTCTCTTGAAGTCTGTGATGGTCATAGCCATATGGAGTCTCTCCATAAGGATATGCTGAGGCTCGGAGGTACACTACATGTCCAGCAGAGGAAGACACCTCCCTCACTGTCTTTCTTTGACATGTTCTCATGCTGGACATGCAACGCCTGGCACAACTGCAGGTGACAGTGTGTGGCAATGGATTGTGTAGTGTCATGCCTACCCAGAATATCCTCCTCATGCTGTCCAGGACAGCAGTTGTCACCCTGGGTGCAAACACATGCTGCCTTCAGGTTCACCGACCTCCTTGCAGTTGACTTGAGGCATTTCACCAGACATTGTAAGGTGCTACTCTGCAGAAACTCTCTGCTTCTGCGTACCCCATGGACACAGTGACAGAAGCTCCCTTTGGCCTCTCATTGTAAAGCAGATGGCATATTTTTTAAATGGCTGTGAGTGACTGATTATTCTTAACTGTGGCATAAGGACATGCTGAGAGACAAGGCCTGCTGTGACACTTTTGGAGGTCCCATACCTTCAGTAGCAGGCTTTGGCCATGGTGCGCACTGAAGTGGGAACTTCACAGGCGCCAACCACCTCCCTCACTAGCCTCTCCTATCCAAGCTTATTCACAAGGGAACCTGTAGATGCACTATACCTGAGCCACCCCAGGAGGGATTATGCAGTAATAGGCCAGCTGGTGAACGAGGACTTTGGAGTGCAGTGTGTCACCATGAAAATATGGAGGCACTGTTTGTGACTCAAAGGACAGCTGAATCTGAGCAGATATTAGCTTCTAAGGGAAAGGCAACTTTAAATGTTCTCTGGCTCTGCCAAAGATGGACAGTACATGCTGCTTGAAGGACCTTTGGACTGATTTGAGACCAACTTTAGAAAAAGCATAGACTTTTCCTGAGGAGGGTTATTTGCACCATCACTTTAGTCTTTTCACATCTAGTGATGCTGATGAAAAAGTTATTTAGAAAACCTCTAAGCACTTTTACCTTTATGCAATGTTCCCCCCTACCCCACTGTTCTCACATGTAAAACAGCAACAACATTCTTGCTCAAGCTTTCCAGAAACAATTTCACCTTTGGGCAGAGACTAAGCACATAACTTCTCAACCCAGAAAAACAGAAGTTTCAGGCTGTTCTGAGTAACAGACGAGGAAAGCCCAGGGGACTGGAATGGAAACAGTGTTGTGCAATAGGAATGATAGTCTGCTGCTTTTCACAGTATAACTCTTCTTTGAGTTTTCATTTATTTTTCTAACAAATTTAAGCTACCTAAGCATACAGGCAGTGAAAGCAACTGACCTTTAAAAAGGGCTAGCTCCAAGAAAATACACAGGTATCACACATGCATTTTGCAACTCCTCACCCTTAGGCACCTGACTTCCAGAATAGTCTCCAGAACTTAAATATTATGTCCAAGACTGGAGCTTTAGGTGTTCAAGAAATGTTAGCCTCATAAACCAGACTTTTGGAGCCTTGCACGTTGAATGACCTCTGATATGTGTTTAAGAACAGTTTTTTGGAGTCAAGCATCCAGATTTCTCTTAACTATTTCTATTTTCTGTCTTTGGGGCTGGAAATAAACCTCCTTAATTGATTCAAACAGAATTTATTTCTTGCAGTAGGCATGTTCTGGGGCCTGTTGTTCTAGATATCTTATATTTTCTATCCTTGCTTTGTCTTTATTGACCACTAGAGAAACTGATTAGATCAGATGATGTAACTCTACGATATCTGAGATGTTTGAAGTGGCTATGGAAGCCTTCATCTTTAATGTTTTATGACATGCCGATGATTTGGAAAGATCTCAGCCTGCACATTGTTTACTGGTATCTTGCCACTTTGTAACTTGGATCAGTGAGTTTGCATCTACATCAGATAGCTCTATTTGACACTAATTATTTATCCTAGGCTTGTCATCAGGGTACCTCTGTATTTAAATATCCTTTCATTTTATCTTCCAGTTAACGATGTCCCTTGAGAAAATCCTAATCTGGATTTCTTACAGAGTATGCATTTTTTTAATCTACTGCGCTCAGTGGAATTGATGACAATCGGTGCACGGCAAATAATCTTTAACAAAGGGCAAACAGAAGTCTGACAGAATTCAACACCTAGTCCTGGCCCACACAATTTGTACCTTAGCTATACTAATACATAGTAAGGTATTTATCAGCTACATACTGATATTGATTACTATTGCCTATTTTTGCATGCCCAGTCTAAAGAGATGTTTTGCTGTCAGTGGGTATTGGAGATGTTTTAGTTAATCAAAGGTTTTTATCCTTTCTTCTTTAGTTGCAAGTCAGAATGCATTTCCATATTACATTTTCTCCAGTGGCAAAATTGATCTAAACAGTTCTTTTCCTTCCCTATGCCTCTTGTTCCTGCTGCCACATCAATACTCTTCTATGCTTTTTTGCAAATGCAGCCATCTGCGGGGCAACAGTGTAAGGCAGATCAGTAAAATCAGGGGTGCTAAAAATAAACTCTCCAGGAAAAAAAAAAGGCAACAGTTGTGCTGGAAAATGTAGGAGAGTGGGGAATCCTCAAACAAAGGGTTTTCTTCAGAACAAGAAGAAAGAAACGCCAGAGACACAAATGTGCGTGTCAAAAGGGGAAAGGCTGAGGATGTCTATCTTTTTCCCCTAAAAATGATGGACTGGACACCAGATTACGGCAGAAGCAGCAGGAAACATAAAGTTATCTATAGAAAAAAGGAGTTTGGCTTTGCCAGTTTTATGTTGAAGATGATGGTTGAATATTCAGATAAAGATTTCTAAGAGAGACTCAGATGTGGGATCAGAGACATGGAAACATTTACTCATCATATTTTATATTCTTACAACATAAGTTTAAAGAAAAGACCACAAACACATGAAATTCTGGCTCAAGGCACTGGATTTTACAGTAGCCTTTCATATGAGATAGCAGTGTTTCATATGTAGATACTGAAATTATACTGAGGCCAGCAGTCTGTACAAGCGTAGATTATGAGAAAGATGTACTAAATTAAGATCAGGTTGTCCATGTCATGCCCGTTCTCCATTCCCTACCCCTGAGAGAAAACACACTTGTCTTCCTCAGTTCTTTCTACTCACTTCTCTTCATGCAGGTATGACTTTTGCACTTGCCCATTTGACAGTGTGATATGTGTGCTTAGAACACAGCAGATGCTTTGCTTGGAGGGCAGTATTTTTGTATTCTGACATAATACTTTGTACATTTCTGCTGGCATCTGAATTAAATACCCAGAATATTTCAAACCTAGGTGCTCTCCTGAAGGTGTTTTGGAAAGACAGGTGTGTTTGTTTTCATAAATCTTCTATGCTTCACAAAATGCAGTGTGCATGAGGTATTTCCTCTTTGTTAAAGGGTTTGGGCAGCCTCTACTTTTCCTTAATACCTCTTTGCCATCCTGTTCTATAATAATAAGCAAGCATAATAATCTTCCCTACGTATCAACCAAACCACTGTTGATTATTATATACAGCTTGTACAGAAAAGATTATCTTTCCTTCCTGTGCTTTCTGTCTTTTGTTAATTGACCATTTTGAATGCTTCTGCTGAAAAGCACCTACTTGGCTGCAGGCTTTCTGCTGCAGAGCTCTCAGGAGGGTAGGTGGCTGGAAGTCTGCTTTGTCCCTCATCAGCTTCAAGGAGAAAACATCTGACCACCACAGCGACCACTCCATCTCCCGGTGCTGAATTTTAAAACATTTGGGCTCTCTTCCCCTCCTGTTCTCCAGCATTAGCCAAGGGATTTCAGAAGTTTTGTACTGATTTACTGAATCCCTCTGGACATTTAGAAAGCAATACATTACTGCATTGTTCTGCATTTCTTCTTGCTGGCTTTTGTTTTATTGGTGGTTGCACATTTGAGTTGGTAAAATGGCTTGCTGTTCCTGTTCCAGTCCAAATTTGTTCACTATCCTATTGTGCTGATCTATATGCCAATCTGTTCCTGTCTTCATTTTCTTTCTCTCATTCACCTCCATTCTTGCCTTTCCCGTTTCTCCCTTAATTTTATGAAATTCAGTTCTCCAATTCTGTTTCTCTGTACCAAATCTCATACATAAGAAAGTGGCCAAGACTTTACTCTGCAAACAGTTATATGCAATATTCTTCTGCATATCTTATCCAACTGAATACAATGGTACTGCTTACATGCCTTAAGTGACATGCACATGTTTGCAGTACTGGAGCCAAAGTAACTCACCTAGCTAGTGGCTTTTACAAGCAAAGAAGGAACTGCTGTGGTTTCTACACAACATACAAAAATTCCAGTACAATCTCATTGCTGTTACCCTCATTTTCCATTTCCCCTCCCTGTTTGTTGTAATCGCCTATGCTGTCATTTCAGATCAAGTATCTCACCATGGCATGACTTGTACTCACTCTTAATTTGATGTACTGGAAGTAGTCCTATTGATTTAAATGGAACTATGCACATAAATAAAGGTAAGTGTACGTGCAAGCCTTTAACAGACCATACATTGCAAATCCCTAAGGAAAAGCATGGTACACTTCATTCATTTTACAATATTTGCACATGTTACATGCAGGTTGGGTAATTAGTAACCTTTTCCAGAGCAATCTTTCAGGTTTCATACCAGCTTAAAATGGAAGGACGCCAAGTCATCTATACACACAGGGTAAACTCCACTTCCAGAAAATTCAGAGATGACACAAGCCAGTATGAACAATTAACTAGAGAAGGAAAACAAGGCACACAATTTAAAAGCTATGCAATATTAATGTAGGCAAATAATTATTAAAGTACGCCAGAGGAGAGGGATTCGTAGTGGGCCCAGCAGCGGAGGTCAGAAGCAGTGAGCAGGCTGTGGGAGAGTGCAGCACCTAAACTAAGACTGTAGAAAAGGAGTCCCCGGAAAGGCGGAGGGAAGATTGGAGAAAGGAGAGGGAGAAACCCAATGGGGACGGGTGGGCGACACGGCACGGCGAGAGGCAGACGGGATTTGAGCTGCTGGCAACGAAGGATCCAGTGGTCGAGACCAAGGAGCCACAGAGAGCAGGGTCACGCCATGGAAGAAAAGTTGGAAGTTGGCAGATCCTGGTTCCATTCCGAGGGGCAAGAAGCGGGGCGGAAAGCAGACTCGTCTGTATTTAACAGCGTGAAGTCAGTGCTCTGCTGTTTCGGCGAGTGAATCAGCATTCAGCGACACGACCCTATTGAGACGCCTCAATAGTTCATTCTTCGCCTTGCACTTTTACCTTTTAATGGGTATGAAGTCCGCGGAATAGTAAATAATTACTCTGTGTGTTGCTGCCACTGCTGTTGGGCAGCGCTGCGGGCTCACCGCGCACCGGCCCACCCAGTTGACCGCCACCGGGCAGCGGACACCGCCTCCGCCCTGCCGAGAACCACCC